>NW_027530971.1:2354372-2384691 GCF_008692635.1 Crocuta crocuta
AACCAAAAAAAAAAAAAAAAAAAAAAGATTAAACAAAAAAAAGAAGTTCCTTAGAAGACCTTTCATTTGCTTTTGTGTCAGAGATTTATTCTCATGAAATGCAGATGATCCTGTTTAAAAGCTTCTGGTGAGAGGAACCGAATGGACAGTGTCATTTCTGTCCCAGTCTCTAGAAATCAGCTCTACTCTTCCTTCAGCTGGATGGCCAAACAGGATTAAGATGGTCCATTCTTTTTTTTTTTTAATATTTTTATTTATTTCTAGGAGAGAGAGAGAGGGAGACAGCGTGAGCAGGGGAGGGTCAGAGAGAGAGGGAGATACAGACTCTGAAATAGGCTCCAGGCTCCGAGCTGGCAGTCAGCACAGAGCCCGACACGGGGCTCGAACCCACGAACCGCGAGATCATGACCTAAGCGAAAGTCGGATGCTTAACCGACTAAGCCACCCAGGCGCCCCTAAGATGGTCCATTCTTCATTTGTCCAGGGACGTCTGAATTCCCAGTAAAGGGGAACTTGGAATCAACTGTCGGTCAACACCGGTAGGGATCGCTTGAAAAGCCCCAGCAAGTTTGCTGGAAAGGGAGGCTCGGATCAGGCAAAACAATGACAACGTTGCACTGTTTGGGAAGGTGAGACGTAAAATGGTAAATGTGGTAACAAAGGCAACATATTTCTTTCCTCTTGTGTATATAGTTTTGAAACACACAGCTTATAAAACATCTGTGGGTTTCCTTTAAATTGTAGATACAGTCTGCAGAGTTCCTGCTAAAATCTCACAAAGCCTGTTCTGTGACTGAAATGCACTCCATTTTAATCCTTCTGTAGTGATGCCATTATTTTTACAGCTGTTTCTACAATCCCATATATGGTTTATATGCAAGATCTGGTCTCTTTTTTATGTAAGTGTGTACTGTCCCCTGGAATCTTAGTAAATTCCCACAGGGCAGGGCCCGTGTTGGCACATGGTTGGGGAGGGAGAAACAGCACGGGTTGAAGACAGATGTCTCCAGACCCAAAGCCAGGTCTACCACCCGCTGGCTGTGTGACCTTGAGCAAGCCATTTCGTGTGTGAGCCCCTAGAGGTTAATTCAACCGTACCTGGCAACTATTAGTAGCAGAAACAGAAGATGCTGCATAAAAGCCCATCAGGTGACTGGCTTGAATAGGATTTGCATACTCCTGGAAACTCAGGAATTTATCATGGAGAATTTGCTTGGAAACCTTTACTCCAGAATTTCATCTATCTGCTTTATAGCTCTCATGTTAGCAGGGAAGTGGTTAACAAAACTGTCATGGGTTTCTTGGCCTTTATTAGGTTTTTATTTTTTAATTAAAAAAAATTTTTTAAGTTTATTCATTTTGAGAGAGAGAGAACATGAGCAGAGGAGGGGCGGAGAGAGAGACAGAGAATCTCAAACAAGCTCCACGCTGTCAGCATAGAGCACGATGCAAGGCTCAAACCCACAAACCATGAGATCATGACCTGAGCCAAAACCAAGAGCCAGAGGCTTAACTGACTGAGTCACCCAGGAGACCCTAGGTTTTTTTGTTTGTTTGTTTGTTCATTTTTTAAATGTTTATTTATTTTTGAGATAGCATGAGCAGGGAAGGGGCAGAGAGAAAGGGAGAAGGAATCTGAAGCGGGCTCCAGGCTCTGAGCTGTCAGCACAGGGCCAGATGGGGGGGCTCAAACTCATGAGCCATGAAATCATGACCTCAGCCGAAGTTGGACACTTAACTGACAGAGCCACCCAGGTGCCCCCTCCCTAGGTTTTTATTTTCAAATTTTTATTTGGAAATAATTTCCAACTTACAGAAAAAAAAAAGTACAAATCGATCACCTCACATACCCTTTACCCAGATTCACCTACTGTTAAGATTTTACTGTTTCAAAGTGAGTTACATGCTTGATGGCTTTTTACCCTTAAGTACTTCAGCATGTATTTTTAGGTTAAGCACATTCAACTCCATTCAACTTGAGTCACTGACTTCGTCTACTTACGCTGCTACAGGATTTTTGTCTTCTGTACCATCCATATTCCAAGTTTTGTCAGTCAATTTCTAAGAGGTTTTGACCGTATGGAGTTTTGTCTCAAGGTACCAGATTTGGCCCTTGGGATTCACAACTCACAGCCATGGTGAGTAAAATTAATTGGGACTCCCTTTTGCTTTCAGGGCAAGGAATTATAATAGGATAGAAGAAAACTGACCTTTCTGGTGAGATCCTCCAGATTGCAGCAAAGAGCATATCCAGTGCTGTTAGAGACCTAGACCATTTCCTTCAAATGACCAGAGAGGAGAGGGGAAGTCTAAGGCCTAAAGATGGGGGTGGGGGTGGCTCAGACCCGAAGGGCACAGAGCAAATGGTGGATGAGCCAGAGCCAAAACCATCAAATATCAGGGGCCTGATAAGCTTCCCTCCAACAAGCTTTATTAGCCTTCCTGACTGAACATTGGCCTGCATTCCTTTCCCTGACACCCGAGAAATCTGACCCAGTTCACAATAATACTGATAAAAGTAGGCAACACTGATGGAATGCTTACTATGAGGCAGACACACCATGTTAAACACTTTAGTATGCATTACCCGCTTAGTTCTGATGAACAATCTTACTGCTAACAAGCCCTATTGTCTTCCCCATTTTACAGATGATGCAACTGAGGCTTAACCAGGTTATGTAACCTAACCAAGTGCCCGCCCTTGGAAAATAGAGATGGTAGCACTGGAGTCCAGTCTCAAGTTTCTTCAACCACAATGCAAGAGAGAATGAGCACCAGGCTCAGTGTTTTAGAGGGTCAGTGTTTTGGAGGGGCTGGAGAAGGTCAGGTAGGGCTTCTCATGTATGCTCCAGCACTCATATTCATAACAGCCGGGTGTGCACAGTCACTTCCCATTGGTTGTTCCCTTTTGTTCCTCCAACTGCCCATTGGAAAAAGGATGAACATAAGGTTCGAAGTGGTTCTGTGAATTCTACAAGGCCCCATGGCTATTCTGACTGAGTGGAGATTTGACCCAGGCCTGCCATTTTTAAAATCCTGCTACCCCAGGGGTGCCGGGGGGGGGTTAGTCGGTTAAGTGTCCAACTTCAGCTCAGATCATGATCTCACAGTTCATGAGTTTGAGCCCCACATTGGGCTCTCTGCTGTCAGCACAGAGTCTGCTTTGGATCCTCTGTCTCCCCCTGCCCCACCCCCCCGTCCCTCCCCTGCTTGTTCTCTTTCTCTCTCTCTCAATAAGTAAACTTAAAAAAAAATAAAATAAAATCCTGCTACCCCAGCAGGCAGATGAGATGCAACCAAGCATAGAATAATATATTTAGGGATTTCAGGTTGCCTGGTGTTTTGTAAAGAAAGCCAGAATAGCTATGTGACCTGGATAAACATGAAAGCCACTTGCTGATCTAAACACAACTTCCTGAATGGCAGGACAAGACAACGGTTACTACTGCTCCCAAGTCCTGAAGTTTTCAGATCATCTCACCTTTAACAGGTAAGATGATTTATTTATTTATTTATTAGCTGCGACCACTAGCAACAGTCTGCAGCTGGGGCCACTGTTAGGGAGGAATAGCTTTCTTGGGGTGGGATGGTCTGGGGCACACTCGCGGGAGGACTGAGTTCAATCAAAATGAGAGCCTGCTGAGATATCTGATTCTCCCATACTGGTGTCCTTAGTCATTTGCCCACTACTTCCAAATATTTCTTAAGCATCTATTATATGCCAGGCACCATTCTAGATGCTGACAGAGTAATGAACCAAGGTAATGGCACATAACTCTCCTTTGTTTGAGTTTATGAAATGCCAAACTCATACAACTGCAAAAAGCAAATGGAGGTAACAGTAGTAATGCTATTAATTTTTCTATTAATCTCTTCTTTATCTTCTCTACTCATGACATTAATAACTGGAAGGTAGGGGGGTAAAGCCTGAGCCTCAGGGATTACAAGGGACTGGTAGAAGTTGGCCTGCAGAACAACAGAACACATGAAAGATCGTGCCATGGGTCACCGGGCAGCCTTGGGGTCCATAATTGTTTAGAATTCTCACATAGGGGCGCCTGGGTGGCTTAGTCGGTTAAGCGTCCAACTTTCGCTTAGGTCATGATCTCGCGGTTCGTGGGTTCGAGCCCTGCATCGGGCTCTGTGCTGACTGCCAGCTCAGAGTCTGGAGCCTGTTTCAGTCTGTGACTCCCTCTCTCTCTGACCCTCCCCTGCTCACGCTGTCTCTCTCTCTCTCCTAGAAATAAATAAAACATTTAAAAAAAATTTAGAATTCTCACATAATTCTGTTACAAAGCAGAGACTGAAATCTCAGGCTTGCTATGCTAGCTAAGCCTCAGTTCCCTGAGGTCTAAGATACAGATAATACTTCCTATCCTAGGACTTGTGATAACTGAATGATAAAAGACCTTCCATTTATATTAGTTTCTTTATTAATGTTCTTCCCCAAGAATACTTTTTGAGTCTACGCCTTTGAAGGACAGTAGTTAGTAAGAGGTCTTCATGGAGTACCTGGGTGGCTCAGTCCATTGATCATCTAACCCTTGGTTTTGGCTCAGGTCATGATCCCAGTGTGGTGGGATCAAGCCCCATGTAGGGCTCTCTGCTGATTGTGGTGCCTGCTTAAGATCCTTTCTCTTTCTTCCTCTGACCCTCTCCCCCATTCTCTCTTTCTCCCTCTCTCTTTCTCAAAAATAAATAAATAAATAAAAGGACAGTACCAAGAGGTTCCTCTTTATATGCACATATATGTATTTGTTAAAAGTGCCATAAGACATCTATAGAACAAGCCACCCATTAGCAGCAAGAATCACATATATTTTTAAAAAAAGGACTTTTGTGGCCTAACATGTGACCCATCCTAGAGAACAGTACATGTGCACTTGGACGAATGGATCAAGAAGATGTGGTTTATCTATACCATGGAATACTNTTTTAAAAATCTAAGAAGGTTAAAATTATCTTTTCGGAGTATCTTTTCTAACCACAGTGATATGAGAGTAGAAATTAATAACAGGAGGAAAATTCGAAAATTTGGAAACATGTGGAAATCAAACAACACAATCCTAACAACCAGTGGGTCAAAGAGGAAATCAAAAGGGAAATAAAAAGATATCTTGAGATAAATACAAATGAAAACACAACATGCTAGAACATATGCAAGGCAGCAAAAGAAGTACTAAGTGCTAAGAGGCAGTATATAGCAATAAATGCCTACAGTAAGAAAGAAGATTTCAAATAAACAACCTAATTTTAGGGGCGCCTGGGTGGCTTAGTCAGTTAAGCATCCGACTTTCACTTAGGTCATGATCTCTCGGTTCATGGGTTCGAGCCCTGCGTCGGGCTCTGTGCTGACTGCCAGCTCAGAGCCTGGAGCCTATTTCGGAGTCTGTGTCTCCCTCTCTCTCTGACCCTCCCCTGCTCACACTGTCTCTCTCTCTCTCCTAGAAATAAATAAAAATATTTAAAAAAAACCAACAACTTAATTTTATGCCTCAAGGACTAGAAAAAGAAGAACAAATAAAGCTCCAAATTGGCAAAAATAAGGAAATAATAATATTAGATCAGAAATATAGGAAACAGAATTTAAAAAAAAAGAGAAAACACCAATGAAACTAAGAGTCAGTTTTCTGAAAAGATAAACAAAATTGACAAGATTCCAGCTAGAATAAGAAAAAAGAGAAGGCTCAAATAACAAAGTAGAAATAAAATAGAAGATATTACAACTGATGACATAGAAATATAAAGGACCATAAGATGGGTGCCTGGGTGGCTCAGTTGGTTAAGCATCTGACTTCAGCTCAAGTCATGATCTCATGGTTTGTGAGTTCGAGCCCTGCATCAGGCTCTGTGCTGACAGCTCAGAGCCTGAAGCCTGCTTCAGATTCTGTGTCTCCCCCTCTCTCTGCCCCTCCCATGCTCATGCTCTGTCTCTCAATAATAAATAAAAACATTAAGAATTTTTTAATAAATAAATAAATAAACAAAAATAAAGGACCGTAAGAGACTACTATGAACGATTATATGCAAGAATTGGATAACCTTGAAGAAATGGATAAATTCCTAGTAACATACAATCTATCAAGACTAAATCATGAAGAAATAGAAAATCTGAACAGATCAATAACAAGTAAGGAGACTGAAGCAGTAATCAAAACTCCCCTAATGAAGAAAAGCTCAGGAACAGATAGCTTTCCTGCTGAATTCTATGAAACATTTAAAGAATTAATGCCAATGCTTCTCAAACATTTCCAAAAAAATGAAAAGTAGGGAACACTCCCAAACTCATTTTACAAGTATTACCTTGATACTAGGGACAGTCAAGGGCATTACAAGAAACAAAAATCATAGGCCAATATCCCTGATGAATAAAGATGCCAAAATTCACAACAAAATACTAGCAAACCAAATTCAACAGCTTTTTAGAGGGATCATTCACTATTCTTAAGTGGGAGGCAAAGATAGTTCAATATATGCAAGTCAATAAATGTGATATATCACAGTAACAGAATGAGGGGTAAAAAAGCATAAAATCACCTCAATAGATGCAGAAGCATTTAGCAAAATCCAATGCTTTTTCATCATTAAAAAAAAAAAACACTTAGCAAACTAGGTATAGAGGGAATATACCTCCACCAAAGAAGGCCATATATGATAAACCTACCCCTAACACCATACCCAATAATGAAAAACTAAACACCATTCCTCTGAGATCAGGAACAAGACAAGGATAACCACTCTTGTCAGGTCTATTACCACAGTACTAGAAGTCGTAGCCAGAGCGATTAGGCAAGAAAAAGGAATAAAAAGCATCTAAATCTAGAAGGAATGGGGGAGCCTGTGTGGCCCAGTTGGTTAAGCGTCCCAATTTGGCTCAGGTCATGTTCTCACAGTTCATGGGTTCAAGCCCCGTGTCAGACTCTGTGTGGACAGCATGGATCCTGCTCTGTCTCCGTCTCTCTCACAAAAATAAATATAAAAAATTTTTAAACTGAAAAGAAGAAATCAAATGTTTGTTTGCAAATAACATGCAATTAATAAGTAGAAATTCCTAAAAACTCCATGAAAAAACTGTTGGAACTAATAAATGAATTCAGTAAAGTTGCAGGATACAAAATCTGCATATGAAACCAACTGTGTTCCATACAACAAGAAACTATTTGAAAAAAATTAAGAAAACAATTCTACCCGGATTCATTTTATGAAGCCAGCATCACTCTGATTCCCAAGCCAGACAGAGATACACCAAAAAAAGAGAACTACAGGCCAATATCCTTGATGAATACGGATGCAAAAATCCTCAACAAGATCCTTGNCAATAATAAAGTAGACTGTCATTTAAGAATTTTGGAAAGGATAGGACCTAAACTGTGCTTATTGCCAGCTCTGCACAACCTTGATTAATTAGATCTATACCATTGGCTTTACTTTAACCTAAGCTAGAATATGACTGCTGGATCTCCTGTTACTCAGCAATCTCCCAAACCTCACCTTTCTCATTTGTAAAATAAAGATACAGAACCTTAAAAAAAAAAAATTAATTGTACTTGCAACAGCATAGAAAAGGAAAAAAAATATTTAGGAGCTTACTCAAGGAAATGAAAGACTTATACACTGAAAACTATAAAACATTAATGAAAGAAATTAGAGAAAACAAAAATAAATGAAATGATATCCCATGTTAATGGACTAGAAGATTTAACATTGTTAAAATGTCCATACTGCTCTAAGTGATCTACAGATTCAAAGCTATCCCCATCAAAATCCCAAAGGCAGTTATGTTTTCTTTTGTTTTGTTGTAGAGAAATAGAAAAAACAATCCTAAAATTCATATGGAGCCACAACAGACCCAGAGTAGTCAAGGTGATCTTGAAAAAAAAAAGAATAAAGTTGGAGTCATCACACTTTTCAATTTCAAAAAATATTACAAAGCTATATAATTAAAACAGCATGGCAGGATGTGTGGGTGGCTCAGTCAGTGAAGCATCTGACTCTTGATCTCAGCTCAAGTCTTGATCTCAGGGTCATGAGTTCAAGCAACACATTGGGCTCCATGCTGGGTGTGGGGCCTACTTAAATACAAAAACAAAAACACAGCATGGTACTAGCATTAAGGCAGACATATAAGCCAACAGAATAGAATAAAGAGCCCAGAAATAAATACGATTAACTGGTCATCAAAAAGCATGCCAAGAAAACACAATAGGTAAAAGATCATCTCTTTCCAAACAAACAACATTTGGAAAATTGGATATCCACATGCAAAAGAATGAAACGAGTCCCTGATGTTACATCATGCACAAAAATCGACTCAAAATAGATTAAATACTTTTTAGGTCTTTAAGATCTGCAACTATAAATTCATAGAAGAAAACAGGAGGAAGACTTCATGACATTGGTTTTGCCAAAGATTTCTTAAATATGACCAAAAGCTCAGGCAACAAAGTAGATACATGAGACTTCATCATGACTACATCATAAGCAGTTTCTGCACAGGGGCTTCTGGACGGCTCAGTCAGTTGAGTATCAGACTTCAGCTCAAGTCATGATCTCACAGTTGGTGAGTCCAAGCCCCACACTGGGCTCTCTGCTATCATCACAGAGCCCACTTCAGATTCTCTGTCTTCCTTTCTCGGCTCCACCCCTGCTTATGCTGTCTCTCTCTCTCTCTCAAAAATAAATAAACTTTAAAAAAAAAAAGTTTCTGAATTGTAAAGGAAACAATCAGCAGAATGAAAAAGGAGAAAATATTTGCAAGCCATTTATCCGATAACAAGTTAATGTCCACACACAAGGAATTCATACAACTCAACAGCAAACAAAAAACCAAAACAAAACAAAAAAGCAAACAAAATGAAACAAAAAAACCCAAAAGAGAAATAGCCCAATTTTAAAAATGGGCAAAGGACTGGAATAGATATCTCTTCAAAGATAGACAAATGTCCACTAGGTATATGAAAAGGTGCTCAACATGACTAATCATCAGAGAAATAAAATCAAAATCACAGTGAGCTATTGCCTCACATCTAGTAGGATGGTTATTACTGACAACAAAGCTAAACTAAACTAAGCTAAACAAAAGATAACAAGTGTTGGCAAGGATGTGAGAAACTGAAACACTTGTTTACTATTGACAGGAATATATAATAGTGCAACCACTATGGAAACCACTATAGACATTCCTCAAAAAATTAAAAATAGAACTACCATATGGTCCCGCAATCCTACTTCTGGGTATATAACCGAAATATTTGAAATCAGGATCTCCGAGAGGTACTTCCATTTTTGTTGTAGCACCATTCCCAATAGCCAAGATATGAAAACAACCCATGTCTATCAACAGATGAATAGATAAAGAAAATGTGTTACATGCATACAATGGGATATTATTTAGCCTTAAAAAAAGAAGGAAATTCTAACAATTGCAACAATATGGATAAACCTGGAGGACATCATTCGAAACGAACTAAGCCAGTCACAGAGGGACAAAGACTGCATGATTAGATACCCTTATATGAGGTCTCTAAATTAGGCAAACAGAGAAGCAGAAAATGGGGCACCTGGGGCTGGGTCGGTTAAGCGACTGGCTCTTGATTTCAGTTCAGGTCATGATCTCACAGTCTGTGGGATGGAGCTCCCTGTCGGGCTCTGTGCTGACAGTGGGGAAGCCTGCTTGGAATTCCCCCCCTCTCTCTGACCCTTCCCTGCCTGTGTGCACACATGTGCGCGCTCTCTCTCTCTCTTTCTCTCTCTCTCTCTCAAAATAAATAAGTAAACTTAAAAAAAAGAAGATAGAGGGTGATTGCCAGCAGCTGGGAGAGGAGGAAATGGAGGGAGTGTTGTTGCTCGACAGGTGTAAAGTTTCAGTTATGCAAGATGAATAAGTTCTAGAGACCTGCTGGACAACGTGGTGCCTAGAGCTAACAGTTCGGTGTTGTGCACTCAAAACTTTGTGAACAGGGTAAATCTCACGTTAACTATCCTTGTCACAAAAGCAACAACATACACACACACACACACACACACACACACACGCATGAAGGGGCACTGGAAACTTTTGAAGGTGATGGAGATGTTTATAACATTGACTGTGGTGATAGAATCATGGGTGTATGCACCTGTCCAAACTCACCGAATTTTATACAGTAAATATATGCACTTTTGGCTACACAATTATATATCAATAAAACTGAATAAGAGACAACCACAAAAACTAGTTTCGTCCCCCAAAAGCTTGAGATACCTGATATATTTGTTTGCTACATAAAATCAATCCTTTTGGGAGCAAGTGAGGGAAATTGTTTTATTCAACTTCCAGCATAAACACAGAGCCGGAAGTCATACTTCTCTTCCCATAGAATTCTGGAAAACTGAAACACAGGCAGGATGGGGTTGCATCTGACACGGTTTGGAAACCTGATAAGCCAAAGAGCTAGTATACACCTGGGCAAACTTTAATTCCCACTGTACCCAGAGACCAGTTAAAGACAAGTCTCTTCAACAGTGGCAATGACTTGCCCTGGGCTGGAAGGCAACATACAAACTTGCTTTGAACTGAATCCCCATGAACCAGCAAATATCTTCCTCTCGCAGAGCCTCCATTTCTCTGTCTGAAAATGAGGCTATGTGAGAGCCTGTCCTGGGTGGGGCCCTTCAGCAACTGCTTCTCACCTGCACCGTCCGTGGCCTGGCCTCACAAGCCCCCATCAAGTGGTTACTCTGCAGACAGGCTCAGTGAAAAAACACATCTCTCCTACCAGATCGAACCTCTGGCTGGCAGAAACCATATAATATCCCCTTGTGTGTTGCCCAGCATAGAAATTGGCAACGTCATAATTATCAAACAACTGTTTGGTAAATAGATATTTTTTTTTAATTAAATTTTTTATAGTTTATTTTTGAGACAGAAAGACAGAGCATGAGTGGGGGAGGGGCAGAGAGAGAGGGAAACACAGAATCCGAAACAGGGTCCAGGCTCTAAGCTGTCAGCACAGAGCCTGATGCGGGGCTCCAACGCACGAACTGTGAGATCTGACCTAAGCCGAAGTCTGACACTTATCCAACTGAGCCACCCAGGGACCCCTAGATTTTTTTTTTAATGCATGACACAGGGGTTCCTGGGTGGCTCAGTTGGTTAAGGATCGATCCAATTTCAGCTCAGATCATCATCTCACAGTTTGTGAGTTTGAGCCCTGCATCGGGCTCTGCGCTCAGAGCCTGGAGCCTGCTTTGGATTCTGTGTCTCCTCTCTCTGCGCCTCTGCCTCTTGTCCTCTCTCTCTCTCCCCCATTCCTCTTTCCCGCCCCTCAAAAAATAAGTAAAAACAGGGGCGCCTGGGTGACTTAGTCGGTTGAGCATCCGACTTTCGCTTAGGTCATGATCTCGCGGTTCGTGGGTTCGAGCCCCGCGTCGGGCTCTGTGCTGACTGCCAGCTCGGAGCCTGGAGCCTCTTTTGGAGTCTGTGATTCCCTCTCTCTCTGACCCTCCCCTGCTCACGCTGTCTCTCTCTCTCTCTCCTAGAAATAAATTAAAAAAATTAAAAAAAAAAAAGTAAAAACATTTTTTTAAAACTCATGACACAAAGAAAAGCTTACATTTTGAGCAGCCTGGCACTTACTAGTTTGAAAGAGCAGCCACTGCCCTACTTTCAAGGATGACAAACCTTCTTGTTTTTAGTTTGGCTTCTAAGTATGACCATCACCTGACAGTAACTTATTTTTGCTTCCTGTGAGTCAGAGAGCCAAAGACACCGTCCCCAAGCCACCAGGACAGCCTTTAAACAAACGGCCCCATAATGAATAGTTTGGGTACAGTAACAGCTTTCACACACCTGTCACAATATGGGAAAACTCTAATTTTCTTAGTGCTATGTATTAGTAAAGTCCATGTCCTATGATTTTGAATGAATCTCTAGGAATGCTTGTTCAGATGGCCGGGGAGAAGCCCCATGTCACAGCCCAGGAGAGCAGCTCGGACATGTGGCAGGGCCAAGTGGCACCTCTGTGTCACGGAAATGAGTACCATGTCAGTCGCTCTGCCTCCGTGAGGTTCATCTGGAAAATGAACTGTTTCTGAAGATTAAGTAATAGAACAGACACAAAAGTGCAACATGACTGCCAAAGCCCATATAAAGATCAGACACTGTTTTTGTTTTTTCCCATTTTCCAAATGGGTCACAAAGGGTTTCAGAACAGGACTGCGAGAGAGAGAGTAATACCAGGCTTTCAACTCTGGAAAGATCCATCGTTCTTCCTATATGCAAAGTAGCAAACTCTATAAAGAGGATGGGAGAGGCTGGTCACAGGGGGTGGCATTTGGCAAAATGATGACAGGAAGGACACCAGAAGGGAAGCTTTCCCAGGTACAGAACTCTGTAGAGAGGGAAAGTCCAGTTCAATCTGATGAATACTCATTGGGCACCTGCTTGCGCTTGAAACAAATAATAATAAATTAATATTTGCTGAACACCTATTATGTTCAGTTAGTGCTTTCATACACGCATATCTGCTCATCCTCACACTGGTCCATTCCAGAAGGTGTTATTGCCTCCGTTTTTAAAGATGAGGTAACTGAGGTTCAGGGAGGTTGCAGGATAAAGACAGGAACCGGTAAGGGCCGCCCTGGACAGCCAGGGCCTCTGACTGTACACCCTATTTCTCCACGGTCAGGAGTGTGCATTCTTATTGTTACTGACACTACTAATTTCCAAAACAGATATGAGGCATCTTTGGAAGGGGGTTTCTAGGGGAGATGAAATAGAGGGACCCCAGCAGTGTAAGCTCCTGCAGCCCAAGCTGCCTGAGGTAGAGAGGTACATAGTAAGTACTCAATAAATGGCATACTGACTGACTGGGGTGGGGGGAGGATCTGGCACTCAGCAACTACTATGTGTTGTAAGAAAAGAGAGCCTGCTTGGGTGTGTAGGGACAAGGCTTTTAGTTGTCCGCCATGTGCTATAGTTACAGGTGTTCTGGGGTCTGCTGACTACCAGCTAGAAGCGACCCTTGCCCTGAGTATCCACCATGTGCCAGGAGTCTTGCATTTCTTATCTCACAGCAACTCTGTGACTTGGGTATGATTATTCCTATTTTGCAATGAGGATATTAGTTTCAAAGAGGAGACGCCGAGTCCACAGTTATAGGTGGAGTTAGTGTCACGGAAAGGCTGGAGCCACAGCGGAGTTCTCAGGTTCCTTCCTTCAGAGGAGAAGCCATCCCTCCCTTTCCTCCCCCAAGCCCCCCAGAGATGAGTCAACTTCAGTGAGACCCTCCCATCCAAAGCCTAGCCAGCTAATAATAATAATAATAATAATAATAATAATAATAATAATAATAAAGACCAGCCATTTACTGAGCACTTACTATATATCCAGGCACTTGAGTGCATTGAATCACTTAATTATTTCATTTTGTCCCGATTAGTATTCACATTAGTCAAAGGGAGGCAGCAATCCCGAGTTCCCGCGAGCAGAAAGCCAGTAAGTGACAGAGCCAGAAGGAGAATCCACTTGGATTTGACTTTAAATTCCTTAACACGGGGTCAGCCTCCGCAGAGGCAGAGGGGCGCAGGGCTCCCGNCCAGGGACACACGTGGGTGCTCCCGGCGCCCCGCCCTGCGTGCGCTCGCGAGCACACCTCCCCTCGGACACCGAAAGGCTCCGGGCACAGGGTCTTCCGGGGCGGACGGACGTGGCGCTCCCGTCACTGGGCCCTGCGTGGCGTCTGGGGATTTGGAGACGTCTGGCTCCCCCCGGTTGGAGGAGGGGGAAACCCCGGCAAAGCGCAGGGACTCCGGGAGGATCCCCTGCGTATTTGAACGTTGGTCGGCTGCTTCCCCACCCACCCCGCCCACGCTGCCCCCTCCTCTCTTCTTGCGCTGCGGAGTCCGCAGCGTCTGACTTTGAACCTTCACCAAAATCCCTGCAAAAAAAAGCAGCGCTGTCCCTGGGGAGAGGACCCCCACCTTGGACCAACCAAGGTGAGGTCACGCTTTCTGAAGTTACTCCCACGCGAGTCAGGAGGCATCATCCACTGACCTTGACCCTTCCCCGCAGTCACCTGGGACCCTGGCATTTAAGGTGGGCAGTTTAACGAGGTGATAACGAAGTGAAAATGGCCTAGTAGCCTCTTGAATTTGAAGCCCGATTGAGGCTTTCCTTAGAAAGGGAATTTTACGAATAGGTTACACCCATGGAACTCTGTTACCAGTAATAACCCCTGAATGTTAATTGGTCATAATTACCTTGTTAAAAGTCTCCTAGACCCCTCCAAGTTCTCAGAGGACAAGGGAAAGAAAGTTGCTGAGATTTACAACCGGGAGGGAAACATCATATTACTTTCTGCATTAGGTTATACATTAGCATACTTGTTCAAGTGAATTTTCCGCTTTCAACTTTTTAATATCTTTCCAATTCCCAGCTAGTCTCTGGAAATTTAAAAAGGGGCGGCAGGAGGATTGGTGATGTGTATGCCACAGATGGCGATGGAAAAGCTGCCCAGAACATGTTGACATTTTAAAAAAACTTAACATCCCCCCACACTTTAAAACTATGATATTAGGAACAGAGTATAATGGCAAAAGTTACTCGTAGAACATCTGTTCCTTCCAATGGGAGGATTTCTTTCCTGCCAAGAATTTATGAATTTTATATAGGAGCTTGGTTCTGTTTGGGGAAGGGGGAAGGAAGCTGGCCAAAGCAGCCCCCTCCTCTGCCCAGAGTGCAAGGATATTTTGCTCCTGACTTCTAGATGGTTTGTGGGGCTGCTGATGGGGCAAGAGTCACCCTTCAGAAGGACATGACTGAGGAAAAATCTCAAATAACTGCCATGCCTTGTTTAAAGTACAAAGGAAGGTCAAGGCCATAGGACTTGAAGACAAGATTCCCATTCACAGGGGGTGTAATCCTTTTTAGAGGAGAAAGGAGAGCTTATAATTGGGATAACACATAACCAAACGGTATCAGTTCATTACAAGTGTCCCTTTCATTTTCACATTGGCCAGATAGGCGGACATTCAATTCATCTCAAAAACTGAGTCAGTCCCTTCCTCTGCAGGCAATTGTCTTTTGCTTTTGGTCAATCGAGCCTGGTGACTAGAAGTTTATCTTTCTAAAACCACCAGGGGGTTGCTCAGGAAAGACATCTAGGTGAATAGGACACTAAATGGATTAGCAGTTGAAACATTAATGAGTCTCTTTTGACTCAAAGCAAGTTTATCTGAGTAGATTGCCAGTGGCCTCCTCTTCTGCAACTGAAAGAAGGTTCATGTCCACCGTGGAGATCAACTTTTTCCATTCTTACGTAGGCCATTGTCACTTCTTGGTCTTTAAGTGGGATTAATTGTTTTTTTTCTTTTCTACTCAGAGGATTTCAAATGAAACATTAAAAAAGTCGAATCCATTTAAGTATCAAGAATCTAAATTGTTCCTCTTTGACAGTGAGAGGGGGAAAATATCACCAACATCAAGAGTTTAGGACAGGTATTCAAGTCAAAAGATATTTATTGAGCATCTACAACCCGGCAGGTGTTTTGTTACAAATTGTCCTATCCCTCATTCTAGAAGGGAGCTGGACAATAAATGGCTCCAGCACATGTTACATCACAAGTAATGATAAGGGCCATGAGGAAAAATGAAACATGTGAAAGAGATACAAAATAACAGGGGCAGGGTGGAATGGTCTGAGAAGGCTGCTCCAAGGAACTAACCTTTGAGTGGTCCTTCTAGAATTTTCTCAATGGAAATGTACCTCCACACACAATAAACATAGATCTATTTTACCTATCTGGAACCCACTCTATAGCTTTTACACCTGTCTCGTTGACTTCTGAACATTCTTCTCTGTGCATAGAATAATATACGGCTCAAGAACATGGGACTTGGTGGAATCAGGTTTAAATCCCAGCTTCCCGGCTCAATGGTTTTTTGATTGTAAGCTCTCTTTGCCTCAGCTTCCTCAGCCTTAAAACGAGGCGACTGATACTGCCTACCTCATAGGGTTCTTGTGGGGACTTCAGGAGAAAAATGCATGTCAAATGCCGACTGTAGAAACAGCATGTAGTAAAGCTCAATAAATGTTAGCTCTTCATTTAGCAGATAATCTAAATGAAGTGTGGGAGTCCATTCTGAGGACATTCTAGGACTCACTTAACTGCTGCCCTACTGTTGGACACAGAGTTGAACACAAACCAGACTCAGATGATGTGAATGGAGGAGAAGCGTAAAACAGTAACCAAACAAAATACAAATGTAGAAAATGCCCACATCAACGCTTTTTCTAAGAGAGACTCCCTTCTGACATCCTTGATGCCAAACCATATCCACACATTAAAAACCTGTCCATTTGCCACCTATGCCTAGGTTAGGGGTCCCCTGGGCCTTATCTATTAATTTATGGTCAGTATGTGGCCTCGTGTACAGGCTGAGGATGAGGGCCTGGACAGTCAGGCTGCAATGAGGTTCTGCAGTAACGTAACTATGAGGTACTTAGGCCTCAGCCACCTCATGCGTGCAGAGGAAACTTCAGGTGACATGTCCTTTGGAACTCCTTCCTTCCAGCTGTCATTTGCTTGTTCTTTGAGTACTAGCTAGCTCCCAGACTGTGCTCCTGTGTTCTGAAGAGCCTTCCCTGCTTCTGAGATCTGAAATGGCCCTCTGAGTCATTTGTTCATGCCCTGTGGCACATGCTCAGATCTATTTTAGGTTGAGATCCCGTTTAGGGGAAAAGGGATTATCTTTAGATATTGGGAGCATCAGGAGAATGTTGGCAGAGCAGTTTGGAAGATGGCGAGGAGGGAGTGTCCCCCATGGGCTGAGGCTCGAGACTGTGGGCTCAGAGCACAGCACGCCAACAGGTTGCTTCTTTCAGCCAATTTCCATGGCACTGTTGTCCACCGAAGGGGGAGAGTGCGTGATCTTCAGCGTCAGACTTTCTCAGGCTTACCTCTGACTGGCCCAACTATCAAGAAGGTTGCTGATCTCTAGTCAAATTAATTACATGTATAAAGTGCTTTGGAATCAGTGAATGAAATATTTGAGAAGAAAAGCAATGGCGTATTTACTTTCGATGATCTTAGAGGGGCCTTAGGGCGCTGTGATGCAGAAACGGATTGTCCTTTCTTGAGTCATTTTCCAAACTGGAGCATAGAGGAATGTGGTGTATTTTTAATAGAATGACAGATAAGATTACTTGTTTCTATTAGCAAGAGGGATGGGTTAGGTCAATCTTGTCCACATAGCTTCCTGTGCACCAAACATATCCCCTGTTTAGATTAAAAAATAAGCACATTCCAAGGAGGTGAAGAGCAGATAATCCTCCAAATGAAATTAGCTTCACTTTATCTGGGAGGCGGTTGTGACATGACAGAAAGAGCTTGGGGTTAGGGGCCAGGTAGACCAGGGTTCTGATCATTGGGGAGGGGGTGACCTTGGGCAAGTCACTTCACCCTTTGGGGCCTCGGTCTTCTCCACTACAAATGGGCATAATAACAAATTCTTAAACACCTAGCAAAATCTTGGATATATCATAGGTGCTCAATGAACGTGAGTGCTTTGCATCCACCTCCAGCTCATTCAACTGACAACTCTGAATCCAGGGACCAAGCACGTTCACCCTGACACACAAGACATGTTTTCCTGTGGTCAGTGATGATAAAGAAACTAGAAACTGAAGGAAACAAACAAACAAATAAATTACATGTCCTATACCCACAGTCTAAGAAATTGTCCCTCCTCACGAAGTTTCTATTCTTGGCCTTCTGTTGTCAATCTGGGAATATTGTCAAAGCAAATATTAGTTAAAAGTTGTTGACCAAGGGACAGGTAGTTAAATACCGTGTACAGCTGAGAGTATTGTTATCACAAACCTAAAATAATTTTTCTCAAGCCTTTATTTATAAAGGGAGATGTTGGACTGAAGTATTCAAATGTGTCCTGAGACAGTCGGGCAGAGGATTTTTTTTCTCGTCAGTTCTTTTTGTAGACCTAGTGTCTGATCAGTCCACTGTAGTGCTTTCTTCTTTGTTTGTTTGTTTTTCAACAAAGTGCCCGTGCATTCTCATTAAGGAAATAAAGGAAATGTGTGTGTACCAAAACCTAGGAGTTATTTGTCAGTTCCTAAAGAGATGACTGGATTGGCATTGCTGGAGCCTAAGTGGACTCCACCATTCATGGAGAGAATCAATCTATCACACTCCCCTTAATCAGTGCAAACATTCGGCCGAGCAGTTTTATCAATTTTTTAACATACCGTATTGATTGTATATCAGGAGGAGAAACTGAAAATAAAGAACGCTAAACGTGGAAGAGGTCACGCACTTCCAAATGCAAATTGAGATCCAAACATTAAACAATAGGGATCTTCTAATCCTTTCACAAAGGCCCAAATTGCAAATCAGACTCCCGAGCCAGAGTGGCTTTGCCTAACAAAGTGTTTAATGCAAAGAATCCCTTAGGCAAAGCCTTCTCTGTTTCTACAAGCTTTGGCACCAAAAGAGCCTTACGAAGTCAGTTATGCTCCCTCACTATGAAGTTAATTGTGCCTAAAACAAAATCACGTTGTCGTCTTCGTGTAGATATGCAATCTCGAAACCCTAGAAAGGTGTCTTGGATTGCAGATTAAGCTACATCTTGCCTGAATCATTAATTCCAAGAGAAGCTTGAAATTTGGTTGTATAAGGTTGAAACCTTCACGCCGAACCTGAATAACACGTTTTAACATGCTTTGACATGCACCTGATAAACAAGTTGGATGTATCTAAAATAATAAGCAGTCGAGAAAATTGTAGGGGGAAAAATGGTGTATGTTGCTGTAGTTAACATGGCTGAGTCTGTCAAAGAACGATACAATCACTTTCTAAGAGACGTAAACAATTTTTACTGGCTAGATTGCTGATTTCCATTTCAGTTACACTATATACCCCCTCATGGAGCCATTGTACCAGAAAAAAATACCTGCAGACTTGCATATTTGTGTATTCTTCTTGATCTTTGGTTTCCCTACCCTCTGCACAGTGGCTGGTAAAGTAGATCTTTGAGCAGATTATATATGTTTGAATGGAATCGCATGGGAAGAGAAAGAAGCAGAACGAAGCCAGAATTATGTTTTATATTAACACTTTTATGGAATGGCTCCTATGTTGTCCGTAGAAGGGAATAGCGGGGAGTGGTAAAGTGCCTGTTTTAGCTGGCTGGCGGCACAGCACTGAGAGAAGCACTGTCGAGAACAATGAATATTTTTTTGGACATCAGCTCACAATATTACATTGAATTTAGAACTGTCCTGTAAACAGTTTTTTTTTTTTTTTTCATATGGAACCCTTCATGAATTTGTATGTCATCCTAAGGCGGTGCTAATCTTCCCTGTATTGTTCCACTTTTAGTATACGTGCTGCCGAAGTGAGCACTAGAACTTTCCTTTTAAAACCATCCTTTTTGGGGCACCTGGGTGGCTCAGTCGGTTGAGTGTCCAACGCTTGATTTCAGCTCAGGTCATGACTCCAGGGTCTTGGGATCCAGCCAGAGTGGGGCTCTACGCTGACCGTGGAGCCTCTTAAGATTCTTCCTCTCCCTCTGCCTCTCTCCCTCTGATCACACTTTCTCTCTCTCTTAAAACAAAAAAACAAAAAACAACAACAATGAAAAAAACGAATAAAGAGGAGAGTTTTAGAAAAATAAATAAAACCATCCTTTTTGTTTTTTAAATTCTTTATTCTCCTCTAAGTTTCCCTTAGGTTCTCAGAATATAGCAGTCAGCTGCTGGCCTGCTGAATGAGATCAAGGTGCTGGTTGGTGTTCCTCTCTGGACTTGATGTGACCTTGGGCAAGCTCAGTCTTTTAGGTGGGCCTCCATTTTCTCCTTGAGTTAAATAGTCTTAAAGATACTTTCCTGTTCAGAAAGTCTGTGTATTTATTTATTTATTTACAACATCTCATTTATTTATTTACTTACTTACTTACAAGGTCTATGTAATTTTACAGCTTTAGAATATGCAGTCTGTTCCCCGTTCCCTCTGTGAAACACTAATAGTGGCTCAAAGGCAGGGACATTTGTCAACTTCATGCACTGTTTTTCTAGATTCAGTTCATTTAGACATGTTCAGACATCAGAAAACTACTGTCGTGCAAGCAGCTAGAAGAGTTTCAGGCTTGAAGAGCAGCAAAGCAGGTGGGTGGTGGCTTCACAGCCATGGACGGATGCGCCTTCCTCAGTCGGGGAGACTGGCGCACCCAGGATATACAGTGTAAAGTGCCTTCATTAAGCTTTTAACGTGTGATTTTTAAAAAAATCTTCATTGTTATCTGTATCGGACACTTATAAGTTGTGTAAAGAGGCACGATGGATTATCTAAGGATAAGGATAAACTATTGACAATTTTGGACCTTTTTCCAAATTCGGACTTCCTGAAGGCTATGCCCAGTGTTCCCCTAACTGCTTCCTGTGGGTAACCTGACACCCATCTGCCTCCCCCCATACACAGCAAATGAACAAAATTCTTTCTAGAATCAATGCAGAGAATCACCTGTCAAGAAAGCGTCCTCTGAAAAAGATGCCAAGATTTGGGGCTAACTATTTAATAAGTGATTAATTTTTACTCAATTAAATCCAGTAACTGTGGGTATTCAAGGGCAAATAAGGGAAACTTTTAGTGCCTTCTAGGGACTCATGTCTGTTGAAGGAGCCAGACCCATAAAACCTTGTAATATGTGAGGATAAGAGTTCAATGAAAGATCTAGATTGACTAAAACGCAGGAGACTTTTAATAAAAACTGGGCTTTGAAGGATATATAGGAGCTTGTCAGGGAATACGGGTTTTTCCAGAAGCAGCAGAGACCCACATCTGTAAGCAAAGCTCAGAGGCTGAAACAGGCATGGTGCAATTAGGGTCAAGAGTAGTTTAGCATGGCTGGTACAATTGAGGAGTGACTGGGTATTTAAAGAGAGAATAATGGACACTAGGTGGAGGCCACAATTGAAGGACTGACCATGTTAAATCTTTATCTACTAGGAACTGGGGACCCTGGGAAGTTAATGAGTAGAGGAGGGGCTTGACCAGATCTGTTTGACCAGGAGAGCTGTGTGCTGAGCCAGAGCTGGGGATAAAAACAGGAGCTTTTTCTTCCACCTCGCACTGAAAGTGTGGTCATGCTCATGGCATAGTGATCAGCATGCAAAACATCTGTGGGAAACTCACAGCTTCCCCATCAGTCTACCTTTAAATAGCACTTTGGTTGGGAGACAGAAAGTGCGGGACTTTTGACTCTTTACCGGCTTTGTTGGAAGAACCTGGATATTAGCAAATCCTTCCGAATTGGTGTGTATCCATTTTGCATGTGACCCTCCCTGCCCAGCCGACTGAAGACAGACATATTAGGAGAAAAATGCTTTGGGTATGTCAGCAAGAATGAAAAACAAAAACCAAACACTAACTTGTAAAGGGAAACTCAGTTTCCCTCTCCATAAAATGGGGATGGGAGAGGGAGCTCCACTCCATCTTCATTGTCAGGATCTGTTACAGTAAAGGAGAGTGTAAGTGCTTCATAGATCTCACAGTGTTGTGCAGAAGTAAGGTGTTATTATACACCAGCAAAAAGTGACCGGATCAGAGAAGAGGCATGCTTGCGCTTACTGAAAAAAAAAACCCCATCTATCATGTCTAAGAGACTCTGCTTTGTGATTTACATTGATTCACTAATCTCCCTAGCTTTCAGCGAGTGTATCTAGAGTTCCTTCAGTATCTCTGTAAAGTTATTTACCAATTTTAGCTTTTAAGTGGGTATGCAGACACAATATCTGAGTGTCATGTCAATGTGGCCACCGTTCAGTAACATGCATGTTGATACAATCCAATGCCAGTTAGTACAGATTCAAATATCATAGGTGACATAGGTATTACAATCCCACTCAACACCCTCCCATTCCNCATTGCCAAACCTCTACCTGAGGCTTCATCTATCTACCTCCTACTACCTACCTACCTGCCTATGTCTCCATAAAGAGCTATTTCACTTGCCTCTTGCTTTGTTTAGCTAATATCAGGTACCGTGGACATGAAAAGAGACATAAAAGGATGACAAAGGGTCCTCACACTTTAGAGTATTGTTATAATTATTGTGTTGTGTCAGTGAAAAATGCTCTGCTAGGTATAATCAGATGTCAAAGGGATCCTGGAAATGTGTACTTGCTTTTTGTTATGAAATTGCGTTTCTATTTATTTCCCCCTTTTCCTTTAAGAAAAAGTGGAGAAGGACATTTGGGAGCACAGGTTGCAACGTGCTGACTCCTGTCGGGTGCCAGAGAAGACTGAAGCGAATTGAACAAGTCAATGGTATTGTGGAAAACAATTAAAAAGGTGGACTCTCGGTGTACGTGCTTCCAGAGAAGCAGTTTGATTGATGCTCTTACCCTCTGCGCCCTCCTCTGCCCCACTAGGCTAAGTGGCTCTAACACAGCCTGAAAGATTTTCTGTGTTTAGGTTCACATGACAGTGGTTGGTTTCTTCTGTGTTTTGACTCCAACCAGGGCATTGAAGCCTTTAGGAATCTTCATTAGGATTTAAGACCTTATTAGTTTTTCAGGAGACGGTGAGAAATGTACTCAAGATTTACTGTTTTAAGGTAAAGGCTTCCAAAGGGTGTTTGTCTCCAACTTTCATTTTAGTTTCACTTACTATGAGAAAACTCTATTTCCATACAGCATTCTGATTGTGAACAGTCGCTCCTTCTGCATTTTCATCCTTCTGCATAACACTCCGTGATATGTTCCACAGCACTCATTATGTAGAGAGTTCTTGGTGGTTTAATGTGCAATATTATTGGAGGGCTCTGCACGTGAGCACTGAATGATAGTTTCATTGACAAACTTTAGGAAGCAGACATCGCTTTCCATTTAGCACTATAAAAGCATGTCTCTATACACTAGAAGGTGCTAAGAAAATACAAAGAAATGAAGCGCATAAAATAAAATACATGATAAACAACACGATAGAAGAACGGAATACATAAGCTAAAAAGTTTTGTGGAGGACTGGGCGTGTGTATGGTGGTGTGCTGAATAGGGCTTCAGACGCCGGAGCATACAATAGAACAGGTGGCTGACATAGGCTGCTAAATTTAGGTACTCCCATCTATCAAAGTACAACAGGCACCATCACTGCTTGTTTTAAATATTTGCCCTGTGGACTTGTTTTCTTGGCATAAGGACCACCTCCCATGGGCTTTCTTACATGTAAAGAAATTATATGTAAAAGTGGTTAATCTCCAAGTATGAAATAACATTGCATGTTTCTAAAAATTAGGACAGTTTTTGAATGGAAGAAAACTCTTCCCCCAACCATCCTACTCGAGATGGTGAAAATTCCTGTTTTATTTTAACAAACCCAAACAGACACTAAACGTGTTTTCAGACACTAAGCATGTTTTCAGGTAGGAAGACTATTTTGCTGGAAAAGGCATTTTACTGGGAAAGAGATAGCCTGAAAAAGTCTGATGTGTAGGAAACCCTGTTGTTTATCTTGTGTGTGTCTGTGTGTGTGTGTCGTGTGCACAAGTTAAAACCTATGACATACAAAATTAAATGTCATAGGGAAAATGTAATAAGCAGGCATCTCGAATGTTAGGTGCACTTTATTATACAGTGTAAACGGCTCTATAATGCAGTAATGACAGGACACTTCGGCGCTCCGAATGAATAGGAATGAGTGTAAATAGTTTTAGCTATTTGTGCACGTTGAAAAGTTTTGCCCTGTTTCATTTTTGGTAAATCTTATTTGTTGTTGATATTGAAACTTTTTCAGATTAGCAAAAGTTTATGCACGTGATGTTTCACTACGACATCAGAAAATTTTTAATAAGTACGTTCTATTTTGGGAAGTTTCTTCTGAGATCATAGTTCCTTAGCAAGCATGAAGATGGTATCAGCCATTCAATAAACACTTTTCATACACAACCGTGTGCCAGAAGTCTCTGTATGAGAGAAAGGTGGGTTACAAGAGCAACCACCACAATGCAACACACAAGAAAAGCCTTCTTGTTGAAGTAGCTTTAACTGCTCTTTTAAAAATAAAAGCTTAAATATTTGCACCTGCATTCTTAAAAAGCTAAATAGATACTTATTTGGAAACTGTAGAAAATCTACATGGAGAAAACCAGTACGGATAGCTTGGCATTTCCTTCCAGGCCTTCCTCTGAAAGTTTCTGTGACTCCTCTCTCTCCTTCAATGCACACACACAAACGCATGCAATTGGAATCATACTGTTTATAGTCTTAGGTCCTGCTTTTTCCACTTAACATACCATGAGCATTTTTCCATGTCATTAAATATGCTTTGAATATGTTCTTGGCCACATAAAATTCCATCCTAGTGATGCACCTGTTTTCTTTTAAGCTAAGACACATGCTATGTTTTCCAGTCATGCTGAACTCCTAAAAGCTAAGGAAAATACTTTATGTTGATCCACCATCAGGCCCTTATGAATTTGTTTTCGTCTCTTTATAAGATGCACCCACACTTCTGGACACTGCATATAACGGAGAGTTAATCAGCAGTCTGAAGATACGAGGCAGCTTGTCTCCCTGGGTCAACCTGCATCACCATTACAGATGTACAGAGTGTCAACAAGTGTCACCAAAAGCCTTTCTGTCTGCTGACTGCCACAAATGTAGTTCAAACTCCGGCGTACCCGCCTCAGAAAAGCATCAGTGCCCTTTTAAAGTTGAGTAATTTCGGAAATAGGCTCCAAGCTTACAAAACCACCACTTTAAAAGTTTTACTTTACACTTAGCTTTGCGAGAGTACATTTTAATTAACTCGTATTTCAGTCTGCTGAAGCTAGAGAAGACTGATGGAGTGTTAAATCTGCCAGAAAATTCGGTCCTAACCTCTTTTAGGACTCCAACTAGAATGTATCTGTAACACACACTAAGCATAAATGAACCCTTTAATCCTCAGGAGGGCACTGTGGAACTACATTCTTAGGGTTTCTCTGCTGTAGGAAGGTTTCTTTTGTTCCTCAAATTGTTCCAAGTGCAAGGCCAGGCCTCTGAGATTTTTATATTTTCATTTAATTTTAAAGAGAAACCATAAGGACCTTTTAAAATATGAAACTGGAATGTGTGTATTTTATGAATACTTTTCTATTAGACTGAGCATATTGTAGAATGACTGAGTGGGTTTATACCTGGAAATTCATATTCAGGTGAGGAAATTGCATTCATGTACTTTTCCGTACATTTGGAAAGAGCCACCCTGAACCAGGTCTAACTCTCTGATCTCCAACAGTCAGCTTCCACAGCCTTAGACTTTCATAGTCCTTACTGTAAAACTAGCCTTAAAAATGTCTTCTTTTAAGATCTGTGGAGGTCAAGTTTGGCCTTTTCACATGCCCTCCCGACTGTGTTTAAACTGAAATTCCTGCAACATGCTTTTCCAGGGGAAAAACAAAACAAAAACAGTGTTCAGATAAAATATTATAGGTTTATTTAAAACTTAATTCTCACCTTGAGTATGCAAAATACAAACTCCACAAAATGTTCATTTTTTTACTTTGTAGTTTACAAATATACAAAATAGAAGTTTGCTTAAATTTATATTACATATTTATTAAGGCAAGGAACTATATAGAAAAAAAACATTTGTTCTGCTTAAGGCATACTTGGGAATAAACCATTGTACAAATTATTGCACATCTGAAACCACAGTGCATAACAGACTGTCTGCATAAAAATGTTAAAGTAAACCAGGTGTATTTACCTGACTTAGGTCATAAGTGTAGATCGGAAGACAAAAATAGATTTTCCTTGTCAAAGTATGCAGCAGTTTGAGAACTTTGGCTTCCTCATTTGGTACCTTTAGAACCAAGACTCACCAAGCACCATCGTTTAGGTTATTAAAACACATTTTCTGTACCTGAATTTCTTCCTCTTCTTATAATAATGGCTTTTAGAAGGCAAAGAGAATACAAGGTGATCTTTATACTTATATTGCATCGAAACAATTCAAGGGAATTCTGGTCTTCCCTCCCCCCCAACTCATGGATCTAATTTATACCCTGATATCCACACCTTCCAGTCACCCCCTTGGCGTTTTGTAAGTCCAGGAATATTCAAGTTGGATTGAGAATTGGAATGATAGAAGATCCAGTCACAGACCCCATCTGTTCTTTGATTTGTCTTCTGGTTTCCTTGTGTCTCCTGATTATCCATTCACAAGTTGGCTTGTTGGGAACTTGACCATGATTGTAGTGCTTTCCAGCTGGGTTCCTCCCCTCCCGGGGAAGACAGTATGAAAGGTAAAAAATACTGAATTCTCTTCTTGGCAGTGTGGGTCATATCCACTGTCTCGGGAGTTAAAAGTGCCTCTTCATGTGTAAGGCGAGGTGGTCCGACCTGGAGAAGGCCCGGTCGCACTTCTGGCACTGAAAGGGGCGGTGCCCGGTGTGTTTCCGGTAATGCCTGGTCAGTTCGTCAGAGCGGGCAAATTTCCACCCGCAGCCATCCCAGTCACAGTGGTAAGGCTTCTCACCTGCCGGAGGAAAAAAAACCCGTTGAAGCCATTGCTACGTGATGCAGAATTCGCCACTTTAAAAACTGGAGGCCCAGTATTAAATTTCAGATCATAAATAGGAATACTAAGCTTCTTCAGGTATTCCTTTTGTTTTTTTGGGGGGGTGGGGGAGGAACAAACATTTAAGTAATGAGAACACACACATACAGCCTAAACCTATACTTCTATATTGCTAATGTTTTCATTTTTGAGTCAAAGTACCATAGTGATACAAGTGATTTTGGAAATGAAGCCTGGTTTGTCTCCCCGACCCAAGCGAAGCAATTAATATCCTCTCCCACACTACACTTTTTCTGCTTCTGCATGTTACTTTTTAAAAAGTTTTTTAAAATTTAATTTAACATATAGCGTGCATTTGTTATTTTAATGACTACACCTAATTGACCTTATGTACCTGTACTTAAATGACATGGAAATTCCCTGCAGGGACCATCTTAGACCACACACAATCTTAGCAATCACAACCACTGAATTCTTGAAATTTAAATAGAACTTACTTATGAAGAGTAGAACTAAAAATAGCAAAAGCGTGAAATGTGGGAAGGGAACAACTGGGTGAAAATCATCTAAAAAATTAAAAACTAATAAGACCTATCATATTTTTGCACGGCAAGTGTCTTTTCTTAGTTTATTTTTGAGACAATGCGAGTGGGATAGTATCAGGGAGAGGAGACAGAATCCCAAGCAGGCTCCAAGCTGAGCTGA
The DNA here is from genome assembly GCF_008692635.1 of Crocuta crocuta. Lineage (NCBI taxonomy): Eukaryota > Metazoa > Chordata > Mammalia > Carnivora > Hyaenidae > Crocuta > Crocuta crocuta. The sequence continues at coordinate 2,381,636 of NW_027530971.1, forward strand.
CAGCACAGAGCCCAACGCAGGGCTCAAACCCACAAATGGGGAGATCATGACCTGAAGTCGGATGCTTAACTGACTGAGCCACCCAGGCGCCCTGATAATTTAGGGTGTTGTTTCTTTTAATCTCTACACTCAACGTGGGGCCTGAACCCACAACCTCAAGATCAAGAGTTTCAGGCACCAGTGACTGAGCCGGTCAGGCACCCCCAAAGTGTAATTTCCTGATTACAAGGGCAATGCTTTGCTCAGACTTGGAGGCCCACCTGCAGCCTGGAGCCTCCCTCCTGCCTTTCAAAACCCTAAAAAGAACTGCACATTCAAGCGCTGATGGTATCCACCAAGCAAAAGGCTCTTGGGCAAAAAAGGAGGCGCCGGTTTGCTGTTCTCTCCTGTGATCCAAGAGATGGAGGAGATAGACTGTGCCTCACATCCCAAGGGAGGCCCTGAGAAGGGTCCGGTTAGCCAGTGGGGCTGGATCCCACCCTCCCTTCCAGCAGCTCCTCCTCCTACCTGTGTGGGTTCGCAGGTGTGCCTTGAGATGAGAACTCTTTGTGTAGGTTTTGCCACAGCCCGCATAATCACAAGTATGAGTGGCTGTCCTTTTCCGCGGCCACGACCTTCTCCCCCTCTTTGGTTTCTGCTCCTCCGGCATGCAGGAACCAGGTGGCATGAGCTCTAGGGGTGAAGAAGGTGGGGTCAGCATCATCCCCTGAGCCCTGGAGGGCCGGCATTCGCAGGGCTCCCCAGCCCGAACTATGAATCCCCGGGACTGACCTTGGTAATGGAGCGGCGGGACCTGTGGCTGCATCTGGTCCGGCAAGAAGGGTGGGTAGTTGGGCCCCGGGTGGGGGTGGAAGCCGGGGGGGAGTGGTAGGGCAGGATGACAGTCCCTGCTGCTCATCAGTTCCTCGGCACCCAGGGTCGGGGTAGTCCTGCTGGGGAGCTGCCGCCCCAAGGGGAAGTCGTGCGCCGGTGGCCGGTGGCCATTGCTGAGAGGGGGTCCGGTGCCCAAGTGGGCCTCTAGGGGCCGACCGACGGTGCAGGACGAGACTGCCTCCTGCTTGATCTTGGGGCACATGCGCGGGGGCCCGCCGCTGTAGGGCGCCACCACGACCGGGTGGCTGCCGTCCGGACTGCCTTTGCTAACACTGATGACCGACGGGCTGCCGTACTCGCTGCCGGGGGCACTCAGCGACGACTTCAACACAAACTTGCCCATCAGCCCGCCCCCTGGCGGCGGAGGCTGCTGCGGCGGAATATACACCGGGTCCAACTCGGGCCGCAGGAGCTCAGCCACGAAGCCGCCCGAGGGGCTCACGTCGTTGATGTCCGCCAGGTTGAAGGGAGCTGTGGGAGGAGGCACCGACTCCCGGCCGTAGAGGAGGCCGCCGCCCGTGCCGCCTGGCGCCACGCCCGGGTCGCCGCCGGCCCGGATCGGATAGCTGAAGCTGCAGGTGGAGGGCGCGCTGGCAGCACCGCTGCTCGATGGCGAGGACGAGGAGGAGGCTGACGCAGAGGAGGACACGGTGGCGGCCACAGACTCCTGATGGGACAGGGAGTTGGAGAGGATAAAGTCCAGGTCCAGGAGATCGTTGAACTCCTCCGTCTCCCTCCGGGGTAGGAGCGCTGGGTTGTTGCCGCCGCACGCCGCGCCGACTCCGCCACTTTCCAGGTCGGTGGCCACGGTCGCCGCCGCCAGGTCGTAGGGGCGGCCGGGAAGCACAGGGGGAAGACGCTTCATGTGGGAGAGCTCCTCCCGCCAGCGCTGCAGGAACGGGAGGGGAGAGATCGTCGGTCGGCGTTGGTGCCCTGCTGCTACACTAGACACCGGCGGGCCGACCACGCGATTCTGCCCGGGCACCGGGACTGGGCAGGCACGGAGCGCCCGGGGCCTCCGGGTGCCAGCGCTGCAATCTCGGCCCACCCCCGGGCCGGAGGAGAGGCGGTGCGTCGGTCTGGAGGATGTTATGTCGTGTCTGCCCGATTGCGTGTGAGCAAGCGCCGCGGCTCGGCAGCTCGGGTCCTGCCCCAGCCAGATCCCGGGGACGCTCCCGCCAACCCTGGAATTGGGACACTGAGGATATCCCTGGGCGCCCTCGCCACGGGTACGCCTACGCGCCCAGCTCTCTGGGGCCTAGCCAGTGTCTAGGGACACAGCCACCTCCCGGCCGGTGGCCCTCGCGCCAGCTCTGCCGCCTGCGCGCTAGGGGACGTATGCGGACCGGGGGTGCGCCCCCGGCGGCTCCGCAGTGCCGGGACCGCACGCGTGTACAACTGAGCCAAGGGGCGCTGAAGCCGTCCTAGGAAGACTGCGGGACCGGCGGGGTGGCCTCTCCTTCCCTTCGCCGGGGGGTTCTCGGTGACCCCTGGGCTCCACGCGTCCCCACCCTACCCACTGAAGCCCACCGGTCGACCCCGACCTTCCGGGTTAACACTCACGTTATTCGGGGCACCTGCTGGACGCAGTGTCTTCTCCCTTCCCGCCGGGCCGGACGCGAACGTGGAGAAGGACGGGAGCAGCGCGTCGCTGACAGCCATGTCAGACTCGCCAGGTGGCTGCCTGCGGGCCGGGTGGGGCGCAGAGGCAGGAGTCAGGGGGCCGCGCGCGACCGCCGCTCGGGCGCTTCCCACCCGCTTCCGGCCTTCCCCCTCCCTGCGCCCCGCGCTGCACCTACCTCATTAATGTGGGGGCCCAGAAGGTCCTCGGGAGTCCGAAGCCGTGGGGGTACCTTAGCCCCGAAGTCGACGAAGAGGGAGGAAAAAAAAGACTTAGAAACGAAGCCAAAACCAAAAACCCCAAATTGCCCGAGATCCTTCTTCTTTGGATTAAATATAAAACGGGAGATGCCTTTTTAAAAAAGTTCCTTTGTATACAAAAGTTCTTAGAGAAGTTGTAAACTCGTAAAAAAATAGACAATCAGCAAGGCGAGTGAGTCAGTCCGGTGGCCGCGCTGCGCTCTCTTCGATTCAGCAGTGTCCTCCACCACTGTCGCAGTCGCCGCGGCTGTTGCCGTGGGCGCTGGGGCTGCGGCCGGAGTGGCGGGCGGGCGGCGCTGCCA
>NW_027530971.1:2384731-2408597 GCF_008692635.1 Crocuta crocuta
CCGGTCGCCGCGCGCCGGGGGCAGTCGGCGTCGCCGTGGTCTGCTCCCCGAGTTCGAAGCTCGTGGCTTAGGAGTCTGGTAGGGGCTGAGGGGTCGGTACAGCGCCCCCCACCCCCGCTCTGGTCAGCGCTCGCTGCGCACTCTGCGCGCTAGCGAGCAGCGCGATTATCCGCGTGACTCATCCAGCGCTCCGTCCCTTCCCTGCGCACGCAGCCGCCGGGCGCTGGTCTCGGGGCTCCCGGCCAGCTCTCGCGGGGCTCTTCGCGGGCTCTCCTGCCTGGCGGGGTGGGGATGGGGGTGGGAGGCGAGGCGGGAGGTGGGTGCCCAGAACTATGGTGGGCCTCGGAGCCTCGGAAGGCCGGAGGTGTGTTCCTCGCCTGGAAAAGGGCGGCTAAGAGGCCGCAGCGGGAAGTGGGAGGTAGGGTTTTGACATTTCAGGGAGCCAGAAAGGGAGTGAAAGGGCTCAAGACTTTGTGGGGTGGAGGAGGGCAGAGGGCCTGTGAAGCGAGGAGACACCTTTCAACCAGGGACTCTCAAAGCACTTTACAAGCCACGCACCCTCCTTTCCACTTTATGGATGAGCAAACTGAGTCATAAAGAGGTGAAATGGCGAGGTAAAGGTCATACGGCAGCTCGCTCCCTTGGCTCAGGCTCTGAGCGGCCGAGCCCACCGAAGGGGACTTAGCTGAGAAAGTGGACACGTGCCAGGAAGTGGAGCGGTGCGGTGGGACCCCGGTTCCCGAAAAGGGCACCGGGAGCTCGCGGCAGCCGTTCCTGCCCACCGGGAAGAGAAGAGGAAACGGCGATCGTTATTTCAGCCTTATAACTTTGCCTTCCCACCCCCACACTCCCCTAAGTTTGTGATCAGTAATTTTCCAGCCGGGAAATGTTTTCGCCCTCATCTCTGCAAACAGTGGCTTTTTTTTTTTTTTTTTTTTTAACCCAAAAGTGAGTGTGGTGCTCGGTATCGCCTGCTAAACGTCGGCTTGCGAGGTGTTTGGTTTGGATTAAGGCGCGCAGAGCCGGGCTCCACCCGCCCTCTCCACGGAGCCTCCTCACCAGTCAACGCTGTCGCTCCCAGGAAAGACGAGGGGTGGAGGAGGGCTGGGAAAAGGGTCGAAGCCCCAGAACAGGGAAGAGTGTGCGCTCCCCCTCCCCCTCCCCGGGCTCTAGTTGCCTCATATTTTAAGTCGTTGTCACCTGTTTGTTTGAGTTCTGCGATGCTGGTACCTATTAGGTTTCCTCAGAATATTTGTTATCCCTGATTTTTCCACTTATTGCTGACCACAGAAGCATTCTTGGAATGCATCTCATCCCGAATGAATCCACTCGGCCCTGTCTGCCAACGACAGGAATCCCTTTAGGTCCGGTGAAGTGGACGCATTTGAAGATGACTTCCTCCTTTGGCCAACTCCTGCAGCTGGGGAGAAGGGCATACTTTGGCAGGGAAACCCCGACCCTCCCGTGGCTTGGAAGGGTTCAACTTCACCCCATAGGAGCCAGCCAGTTACTTGAACTCTGAAAATATTGCTCTTTTCAAAGGGAGGAACCAAGAAAGGAAGACACCTGCTACCCCTCCCCCCACTCCTTTCATTGTGATGGCAAAAGTATCTTGGAATGCTAGAACTCAGGATTGAATGGAAAAGTTACCCGCTTTCCTATCAAGGCCTAGGTTTCTAAACCCCAACGAACTTGGATGAGCCCTTGATTGGCAGCCATTAACCCTAGGCGTGTAAACATGTACACCAAGGACTTGGGATTTCTAACTTAGGTAGCCAGTGCAGGAAGTTTTTTCTGCTTTGCTCTTATTTATCTAAAGCAGGAACCTTTCCCCTTCAACAAGAGTAACTACCATAATGAAAAAACAGTATTACACAGGTGAATTGGAAAGATACTATTATTATATAATCGAGCCAGGATTCTGAAACTCAGTTCAAAAAGATGAACTTGTGGGGCACCTGGGTGGCTCGGTTAAGTGTCTGACTTCAGCTCAGGTCATGATCTCCAGTCTGTGAGTTCAAGCCCTGCATTTGGCTCTGTGCTGACAGCTCAGAGCCTGGAGCCTGCTTTGAATTCTGTGTGTGTGTCTCTCTCTCTGTCCCTCCCTTGCTCTCTCTCTCTTTCAAAAATAAATAAACATAAAAAAATTTTTTTTTAAAAAGATGAATTTGTAGTTTCCAAGCAGCCTTCAGGAGGGGAAAAACCAGTGCCTCTGTGACAGGCAACTATTTGGTTATTCCTCTGGTTGCATCATAAAGGGAAATCTCTATATTTGCTGCAGATTTCTAAAAGTGGTAAGGAACTTCAAGTTTACAAATCATCTCCTTTCAAGGCAGGTGCCTGGTGTGACAACAGGGTTATGACCCTCCCTCTTTTCAGAACAGGTAGGTCCAGAAGAGTTAAATCCCTGCCCTGTATAATTTATAAACATGAGGCTGAGTAAACCTTTGATGACTAAATTGCACTCTAAAATAATAATAATAGAAGACACCCTTTAAAGAAGAATTACATACTTACTGGTGACTTTATTTCAGCAAACTGATATTACAAGTTTTGTGGTATGGAAGTTAATTATTAATGTCCTTGGAGTTATAAAATGGATTTTTTTTCCTGCATTCGTTGGCAGAAGATGTTCTGGAAACCATCGGCGTTGGGGGCTTGAGGACATGGAGCCTTGCAGGGGTTCATAGATTGAAGAGGCTCAGCATGTTTCAGATTAAGGACTCTGCGCCCAGAACTGAACACCAGGTCTGGGCAAATAGAGTTCCCCAGGGAGCCTGGCTGCACCCTGGCCCAGGGTGTCCGTACAACTGCACAAAACTCGGGAAAGGCTACTTTTCCTGAAAGAGAAAGCAAGAGCTGATTTTAAGTATCCAAACTGCTTTGCAATGAAATCTGTACTGAGAACTGAGCACAGGGGCTTAGAGGCTTTGCGAGGTCGCAAAGGTTTTCTTAGCCGCCACTTTCATCTTGGAAACTCCAGCCTGATTTTCACCTCAGTTGTGCGTAGAGGTTAAGAAAGTGGGCTTTAGCATTCAGTTTCCTGAGCTTGTGTTCTGACACGGCTGCTTTTAGCTGAGCAGGTTAGCTGGCCTCACTTTGCCTGTTTCTTCTTTAAAATGGGGATAGTCATGGTACCTACCTGTTATGTTATTGAGGATTACAAATGGGATTATCCAGATAAGGTATTTATCATAGGCCTTGGCATTATGCACGGTGTGTCTTACCATCACCAGCACTTTCCAGGGCGCCGCAGGCTTCATGAGGACAGGAGCTGTTGCCTGGCTCACTGCCATACCCCCCAAGTCCCAATACATAGTAGTGCTCTGTGTTTGTTGAATAAATGAATAATGTACTTCAGCAGGAAGCTGCTCTTTCCTTTCAGCTCTCCATTGGAGGCACATTAGTCCCATTTTTTGTCAAGAGTTTCAATGCATCCAGGGTCTTATCCTAATTTTTCCTCCCGTGTTTGATCATTCTTACCCAGCTTCCCAAGATAGAAACCTAGATTCCCCTCAATTCTTCCCTTATTTTCTTGGGCCTGGACGTTTAGGCATCCACAGAGCTCACCCACTTCCATTCCTACGTGTCTCCGCTACTTCTGACCGAGTTGAGCGGCCTGGGCTCATTCTCATTTCTAGCTTTTAATTATTGCTGTGGCTTCCAAACTGTTGTCCACCTCCTCCTCTGTCTCCGCCGCCTCCCCCATAGACCCGCTGGAATTTCCCTGCTAGATTGAATCCATTTTGCTCACAAATCACTTCGCAGCCTCATATACCACACTCTTCTACTATGGCCCTTGAACACTTGGCAGGACCATCTCTAGAGGCTGACCCCACCCTCCGTAACCTTTAACTGGATGTTCTCTCTAGTCCAAGTACGTGATGTGTGTGGTTCCCCCCACCCACTCACACACACACAGCCCCGTTGGCCATTTTGCTATCGGAAATACTTTTCCTCCCCTCGAGCGCTGGTCATCCTCAAACTTCAGAGCCCCATGGTCTATTAGTCCTCTCCCTCTAGGCCATGGTGTTCTTCCCTCTGAGCTGCAATAAAGCTGCGTGGTGACTCTGCTATGACATCGTCCCAGTGGACTCCGTGATCTGGTTACTTGTTTGTGGCTCTTGTTCTGCTGTGGCATCCTTTAGGACCAGTGCCCAGTGAGGATGCATTTTAGGAAGGAGGGAGCAAAGCTGCCTTGGTAAGGCGATTCATCAGGAAGCCCCTGCTCTTTCCTATCTTGTCAATAACCTTCCTCTCTGCTTCAGAGACCGCTGGCTCGGTTCTGTTTTCCAGTCCCTCTCTTCCCTCCACCGCTTCTTTTCTTTCATTGAAAAGTGCTAAGGGGGCGTCTGGGTGGCTCAGTCGGTCAGCTCAGGTCACGATCTCACGCTCATGGGTTTGAGCCCCACGTCGTCTCTGTGCTGACAGCTCAGAGCCTGGAGGCTGCTTCAGATTCTGTGTCTCCCTCTCTCTCCAACCCTTCCCTGCTCACCCTCTGTCTCTCTCTCTGTCTCTCAAAAAATAAAATAAAACATTAAAAAAAAAGGGGGGGGCTTTGGAGGAGACAGAAAATAAAGTCCTTCATAACTCTGCCCTCACAAAACAGACAAACAGTGAGAGAACAGTCCTGGCCGAGGCATTGTAATAAAACAAACTAGAAAATACAAACAAAAATAACCAAAAGCCAAACCAAAACCAAATGGAGAACGAGTCACCTCTTTTCTGTAGCCAAATCCATTGCTTTTCAAAACCCAAACATTGGGTATTGAAGTTTTTAGAGCAGAAAATGAGTCACAGACATTTAAAAATCAATTCTGAGAAATTGAAAATCTTTTTCATGAATTTTAGGTTTGATCACTTAAGTTACATCTTTAGAGCTCCCAAATGTTAAGCAATACACCTTCTTTAGGGTATTTAAAAAGAAATTCTAAACTTAATGGGATTACTACCTTGAAGATGTTTGAACTGCCAGCATTTTTAAAATTGTGTTTTCATCTTGTTCTGAGAGGTTAAGAAGATACAAAAATATACCAAAAAAAAAAATCATGCTCTTTTCAGGCTGTTTCTGTTTAAGTACAGAGTAATATCTTTTAAGAGTAGGATACATAGTAGAAATAGTTCTCTCTCTCTTTTTTTAATGTTTTATTTATTTCTAGGAGAGAGAGAGAGAGAGACAGCGTGAGCAGGGGAGGGTCAAAGAGAGAGGGAGTCACAGACTGAAACAGGCTCCAGGCTCTGAGCCTGCAGTCAGCACAGAGCCCGACGCGGGGCTTGAACCCACGAACTGTGAGATCGTGACCTAAGCGAAAGTCGGACATTTAACCAACTAAGCCACCCAGGGGCCCCTAGAAATAGTTCTCTTAACAAAAAAATAGGGACTAACATCATTTACCATCTTTATCTAGTATGGTTGTTTTTAAGTCCACAAGGAGAATCTTCTGATACAACGTGCACAAAGTTAGCATTTAAAAGTAAAAAAAACTAGGAAAACAAAACAAGGCAAGTCAGCAGGGGAAAAAAAAAACCTATTGCTGGAATTTTCTCCTTGATTTGGTCCACCAAATTTCCCTGGCTTGTTAAAACCTCTTTCCTGGGGGACAATTAGCATCGAAAGAACTAAGACATATTCTCAGATTCTGTTTTCTTAATTTAAAAACCTCAATACCTCAGGTTCTTAGCATAGGACGATGTTGTTTGTCTGAGGAAAACACAGTTCCCTGGTGTAAATCAGAATGGAGGTACACATTTTGCATTATGGAAAGTGTAGGGATTTTGAGGGTTCAAAAGTGAACGCTTCACACCCTGAGAAATGCAAACAAGAAACAAACAGTTCTGTGTTTAATTTTCTTCTCAGTTTGTGGGCCGGTCAAGAGGATAGGTTATTTTTGCCAATTTGACATTATGTACTTTGAGCCAAGGAAATGATTTTTAAAAAAATAATAGTAACAATGCATTTGATTACCCTGCGGTTGACTTTTTTTCCACAAACATTGTGTTTGTTAATCAATTTTAATGTACTGGCTGGTGGGGATAGTGCTAGGAAGATGGCCAGTGCCAATGCTAAAGGGAAAAAAAAAACCAAAATTAATTTCCGGCAGCACTAAATATCTCATTGTGCTTGATGCATTTTTCAAAGTCTGATAACTCTAATGTAGACACACGCTCTCATGTCAAGGGATGACCAGAAGCTTTTTGAAAGAGGAAACCCTAGAATGGTTACCTAACCTTAGAGGAATTCCCAGCATTTTAATAGAGATTCAAGAAGGTAATCTATTCAAACTGCATTCAGTCTATGTTGTCAGTTACTGATGAATTTTTCTGGTTGCTACATTTACCCAACAAAGTGCTCAGAGCCAAGTGTTTACGGGAAACACTGAACTGTTGAATTTCAATGTTCTAGGTTTCATTCAGCAAACTAGGTTTTCCATTAAAATAGCAACTCATCTGAGCTTCGTTAAAGACTAGTCACTATCTTTGGGTTATCTGGGTGCAGATTACAGTGTCATTATCTGACTTGAATTCTCTGTACCGCCTTTCTTGCTGTAACTCAGTGAAGGAGGGCAGATCTCACAGTGTTAACGGGAGAGGAAGGAAGGGCTGGAGTTGCAAATGGTAATAGGAGAGATGGCTGGCGCTGCCACCCAAGAATTGGGATTCCAGGCCTCTTACTGGCTCTTACTAGCTGCACGACCTTGGGCAAGCTGTGTCATGCCGCTACATTCTACTTTCCTCGTCTGTATAATGGGGCTATGCACGTACCTGCCTCACAAAGCTGTTGGGAAGATTAAGCAAGATGTTGGTTATGAAACGTGGCGGGAATGTTTGTTTTTCCCCTCTGGCAACAAAACCTGACACAGTTCTCCCAGTTCCATGAACTTGAAATCGGGTCTGCGGTACCCAGCATTGGGAGATGATGCAGTATCTTGGTTTGAAAGCTCAGATGCCAGGCCACTAATGCTGGCTCAGTCGGAGCAGCATGCGACTCTTGACCTCAGGGTCGTGACTTTGAGCCCCTTGTTGGGCATAGAGATTATTTTAAAAAGAAGGCTAAAATGCTTTTTCACGGTATCTTATTTCCCTCCAAATATTCCAACATCACTGCAGATGTAACAACTAAGGACCATCCTCACCTGAAACCTCACAAAGACGCTGTTTGAAGTAGCGCCGTGTATAAATAAGCATGAGTTCACATCATGTGTTACAAAGGGCTTTTTTGCTCTTGTTGAATCTAGAAAGACAGTGACAGTTGACCCTTCATAAGCCAGTCAAGAGCTAGATTGGACATGGAGCTTCAAGATGAAGCTCATACTCGATTATAAGGTTGATAAGGTTGGCAAAATTCTTTTTTTTTTTTTAATGTTTATTTATTTTTGGGAGAGAGGACTAGTAAGCAGGAGAGGAGCAGAGAGAGAGGGAGAGAGAGAATCCCAAGAACCTCCACACTGTCAGCATGGAGCCCAATGTGGGGCTCAGTCTCAGAAACTGTGACATCATGACCTGAACTGAAAGCAAGAGCCAGACGTTTAACTAACTATGCCACCCAGGCACCCCGATGTTGGCAAAATCCTAACTTTGTTTTTCCTGGAGGAGTACTAGAAAGATCTGCTGTGTTCCCCCTTCAAGATTCAGAGGGGTAGGGAGCATCTGGGTGGCTCAGGCGACTAAGTGTCAAACTTCAGCTCCGGTCATGATCTCACAGTCCGTGAATTCGAGCCCCACGTCAGGCTCTGTGCTGACAGCTCAGAGCTTGGAACCTGTTTCAGATTCTGTGTCTCCCTCTATCTCTGCCCCTCCCCTGCTCACGCTCTGTCTCTCTCTGCCTCAACAATAAATAAACATTAAAAAATTAAAAAAAAAAAGATTCAGAGGGGCTGCCATTTTCAAATTAATCATTAACATCAAGGCTATGAGGCACTGAGCCAGGTACTGTGCTGAGCTCTTTATATGCAGCAAGTCGTGCTCCCTTCAGACCAACCCTGTGACGGTGATGCCACTGGTACCCAAGTATGGAGACTTGCAGAAGCGAGGACCCAGCCTGACTTACTCTAATTTTAGAACGTAATGCAGCTTGCTGGCACGTAATTGGTGCTCAGTACATATTTGTTTAATAAGTGAACCCCAGTTTTCAATTTTGAAAAGTGCAGTGGAGAGGCTTGGAGACGGGAGATAGTGCTCTTAGAGCCCACACAGAGAAGGCGGCCTGTGGTATCAGTAGCCTGCATGCAGTCTGTCCCTCAGTCTTCCTTGTTCGTGCCTGTCTTCAGCTGCGTGGGGCTTCCCTGAGTCCAGAGGCTTTACCTCTCCGGAGAGTAAACCCCCGGTCTTCTGCCCAAGTTGGGGGAAAGGCAGTTACCCCGCTGCACAGGGGTAGGGAGGAATCTCGGGGCCCAACTGCTCAGATGGATGGAAGGATGGGTGGATGGATGGATTTTCCAACTGCCACCTATTATATAGGCTTTCAAGCACTAATTCTGTTTTTATTCCCCCATGCACTTTACTTTCTGAGTAACCTGGTGTCTCCTCTTCCGGAGCCTGCCAAGGTTCTTGTACCCTGCAATCAGTCTGCTTTATTTTCCACTTTCTCTGATCTAAATTTGTGGCCATTTGGCCATTTGCTTCTCAGTTCCCACCCTGGAGGGTTTTGCCTTTTTAATGCTTTTGCTGTCTCTTAATGGGGTTTTGGAAGGAGCATCAGAAAACAGGTTTAATACACCATGCTTAACGGAAAATCCCTTGCTCCTCTTATTATTTTGTCTTTTTCTTTTTTTAAAAAATTTTTTAAAAATTTATTTCTGAGAGAGAGAGAGACAGTGTGAGCAGGGGAGGGTCAGAGAGAGAGGGAGACACAGAATCTGAAACAGCTCCAGGCTATGAACTGTCAACACAGAGCCCAACCTGGGGCTCGAACCCACAAACCGTGAGATCATGACGTGAGCCACCCAGGCGCCCCTATTTTATCTTTTAAAGTTATTTTTTTTCTGCTTTCAAAAGTTAAGGCTTGCTAATTTTTAAAAAATTAAATAAATATGTGTTTCAAGTAAAAAAGAATCCACATCCTACCAATCCAGATATGGCTATGATTACCAGTTTGGTGTATAAAACTTCAGAATTTCGTATGTATATAAAAATACTAAAATTTATTTTTCAAATATGGCTTATCATTTGCACACCGTTTTGTAAATAGGCTTTTATTTTCACTTAGCAATGTACCATAGATATCTGTTCATGTTAATACATAAATATACCTTATACTTTTTTTTTAATGTTTTATTTATTTATAGGAGAGAGAGAGACAGCGTGAGCAGGGGAGGATCAGAGAGAGAGGGAGTGATAGACTCTGAAACAGGCTCCAGGCTCTGAGCTGGCAGTCAGCACAGAGCCCGATGTGGGGCTCAAACCCACGAACCGCGAGATCATGACCTAAGCGAAAGTCGGACGCTTAACCGACTAAGCCACCCAGGCGCCCCAAATATACCTTATACTTTTAAACACATTATAGTTTTCCTGATATTGGTATTAATCAACCCCTTTTGATGGACGTTTAGTGCATTTCCACTTTTTCGCTGTTACAAAATTCCTATGTGCATACTTAGACATACTCGGTTATTTCCTTAGGCTCAATTTAGAGAAATCGTTTCGTTAGGTTAACGTCATCAGATATTATCAAGTTGTTCCCATCAGCAGCGGATACTCCTGTCTGCGAAGTATCAAGGTACTGCTTTCCTTACATGCTGTGTAGCACTGAGTGTAATCATCTTGTCCCTTTGTTACTCCTTTTAAATACTGATATCAACAAATATCAGCTTTGGGGCTAATCAGCCTCTTTGGAAGTTTGGGCCTCCTTCAGATCCTGATGGTTTGGAAATTGTACAGTGTCAGAACGTAATCAGAGGCTTCCACTTTGCACATATGGAAACAGAGGTCAAGGGAGCGGAGGTGACTCGCCCATGGCACAACCCGGGACACGTGTCCTGACTCCCAGCCAAGTCCAAGCGTTCCCTGCATCAAACTGCACAGACATAGGAGCCCCATAGCCTGCCCTTCACTGAGCCCCTCTAACTTCTGAAGTCAGTCATGCACCTCAGGGAGAGGGATGAGAAGGAGCATTTTGCGAGTACCTTCTAAGAGCCTCTCCTGCCCCGGGTACCATGTTATGCCCACATAATCCCATCAGGTAGCTCTTCTTAACTCCATTACACCAGGGGGAAATGCGAGAACTGGAGATTCAGCTAATCAAATCAGTCATCTGCGCCCAGTCCGGGTTGGGGTTGTGGGCAGGGGTAGGGGGTGGGGCTGGGGGGGTGCGTTTAGCTTCGGGACTAGACGAGATTAGCTAGAGTGAATATTGTGGCAGCCTGGGAGTTGTATTTAAAGCAAGGAAGAGTGGTATCAGCAAGGCCAAGACTGCCCTGAGTGGGCAAGGGGTGTGTTTCCTGGGAAGAGCCTCTGATACTACTCCCACCCCACCCCTGCAAGCGCTAATTCAGGCTAAGAGTAAAAACTGGCAGCGCTAGCGACTCTCAAGGCAGCGTCTCGCTGTTTCAGGATCCCATGTTGCTCAGGGTTGAGCACAAGTCCAGCACAATGCTCGCTGGCTGAGCCTCTGTTCTGGAACGACTGAACTGTCCAGCATGGCCAGTGTGTAAATGTCAAGTAAACACCAAATTCAAGTGCAATCTAACTATTGTGCTGGGACTGTTTGCTTTAGATATAATAGTCAGCAGGAAGGGAGAAGGAGAGGGAGGGAGGAAACTATATGTCACCTCACAGGGCAAATCGTGAGCGTGCGAGCCCTCCCTTGGCTGGCTGGAATGTCACAGAGACCCATGTCAAATAAATAAAGAGCCTGCACTCCATGTTGCAAAAATAAGCATGTCCATTTGCTTGAAAAAAATTTTTCAGATGAGGGAACATTTTCCAGTCAATCACACTGCAGCAAAGTCATTCTGTTGAATTTGTGACTCACAGGCTCTGTGTGTCAATAGACAGTAAGCCCAGCGTTATGACTTCACTGGGAGATGAAGCAGAAGTTGGGATGAGGCAGGGCCGGCTTTCAAACAGGGCTCGAAGCTCTGACAATAAATAGCAAAGGAAAGTCTGACCACTCACAGCTGGGCGATTGCATCTGTTGCTCCCTTTTCTTGACTTCTTGCTTGTCTTCTAGAAAAGGACTAGTTTGAAACGTTAACCGATTTCATCCTTCCCTTGCCTCCACGTGGATGGAGGGCTCTGACTGACAGAGTGTCTCCTGTGCTCGGCGTCCTGTCTCATTGTGTCCTCACAGCAATTCTGCAGGGTGGTTGGTATTTGTGTTATTTTGTGGCGGAGAAGACTGAGGACCACAGAGCCAGGCACCTTTGGGACCTTCTTGCCAAGGATTCAACCACAGTTCTTTCTGGCTTCGATTTCAGACTCTGAACATTTTTTTTTCCCGGACAACCTCGCATTTTGCTGTTTAACTGTAAGCCAGACAGTAGCCTTGGCACTGGGGCTCCACAGATAAATAAAAAGTGGTTTCTGCCCTCAAAGAGCTCAGGGACCAGTCAAAATGCCCTTGTCTGGGATTTAAGACCACGGGGACGTGCTTAGTTCAGGTTGCCCCAAAACAGTAGGTATTTAAGAAAAGGTAGTAACAAGAGACACCAGGCTTGTTTTCCAAATTGGCACCACTTGTGGATGCCTCAGGAATGCCTGAGGGATAGAAAAACCGTGGAGAGATAATAGACCACAGATGAGCGAAAACATCGTACTAAAACGGCTGACCCGAAAGCAAAGCCAGCCTGTGGCCAGTCCGCTTTGTGCGGCGCACCAGCTCAGGAAAGGGCAGAGGCTTGACTTTCCATCCCGTGTAGCCACGGGGCAGGGAGGGCAGGGACGCGAGCCTGGACCATGCAGCTGGAGGGCTTGGCCTCTGGTCTGGGCTTGGCTACCACACGTGAATTTGGGTCAGCCATTCACTCGGTCTGCGTGTCAGCCTCTGCTGCTGTAACGGGAAGGTGAGAAGGAGCAAGTCTCTTGTGGCTCAAAAGCATCAGGATTAACCTGGCTGGTTGGATCTATCTGCTCTTGACTTTGGATGGTTGCAGCCTCCATATTTGCAATGTTTAGAAATGAAAGAAGCGAGGAACCTGCTAGTTGTGAAGGCGGAGACATTTCTTCACTCTCCCAGCAGCTCTGCTGAAAAGTAACTTTGATCTTTTCAAACATCTGCTGTCTGACTAGGACCAAAGCAGTTCTTAGAGTGGCTTTAACCTTCATTTTAATAGAACACCGTTGTTTTTTTTTTCTCTTTCTCTCTGCCATCCCAATGTTCTCCCAGCTCAGAGAAGCTGTCAGCGTGTAGAACATATTCCCTGGTTGCCCTGGTCGTTCTAAAGTTCCAGTCCTTAAAGTGTTTCTTCCGGATGGTTGGGAAAATTCTTGAAAGGACATGGTCAATACTCTTTTGCTGGAGTATACTTTTAAAAAATTTATTTTGGCTCTGTGTTGTTTGTCAAGCCCTCATGGAGCCCTGTGAGGAGACTGCTCCTTTTACCATTTTGAATTTCTCCCCTTCTAATTGGCAAGCATCATATTTCCGCTGTAATCTGCCTGAAAAACAAACAGGAGAGTTTACACTCGTCTCTGTGCCAACCATCTGCCCACTCAATGATCTCTACAACAATGTAAGTGCTAGAAGACCAACTGTGTGTGTGTGTGTGTGTGTGTGTGTGTGTAGGGAGAAAAATTCATTCACTCCTTTACACGGCTGATGTTTAAGGAGCACTGACCATGTGTCGGGCTCAGCCCTGGACACTGAGAACATCAGTGGAGAACAAAGATAGATTGACCCAGGAGCCTCTGGGTGGCTCAGTCAGTTAATCAAGTTGACTCTTGATTTCGGATCAGGTCATGATCTCACAGTTTGTGGGTTTGAGCCCGACATCGGGCTCTGTGCTGGGCATGGAGCCTGTTTGGGATTCTCTCTCTCTCTGTCAAAATAACCATTAAAAAAAAAAAAGGACAGATGTGACCATACGCACAACAAGTTTACAGTCTATTGCCAGGAGACATATATTCATCAAATAATCACAAACGTAACAGCAAACTGCAGAAACTGCTATGAAAGAGGATGTCTAGTATAGGAAAGCTCATAACAGGGGCCGCTGGTCTGGTTAGGGTGTATAAGGAGTGCAGTGGAAAGATGAAAGTCATGCTGTCCTTGTGAACTACGACCCCCTGATGAACGGTTAAGGCCAGGTATTTATGCCTTAAATTTCTAAAATTAGCCTGGCCTCGATGGTATTTTTGGATTATTGAATTTTTAAAGTTATTTCATGCCCCAGGATAGGGACTTAGGACACAGAGATAAAGAAGACATTGCCGAGGAGACACTCCCCTGAAAGTAATTGTAATACAAGGTGCCAGGTGTTATAATAGCAGGCAGGATGCACAAGGTTGCCCGGGTGCCCAGAAGAGAGAGGGGTCAATTCTGGCTGGGAGGGTGCCCCACTTCTCGGAGCGGGGTTCAGGCAGAACAGAGCACAGTGGAGGGAGGGTGTGAGGTGCATAGGTGGAACGGTGTGAGATCTGGGGGGCTCCAAGTAGAGTGCACAGGTGGGATTGGTCATCGGGGGGCAAAAATTGAGGGGTCCAGTGTCAGGACTTTCCTTAAATCAAAGAGTTACTCAAGACCCACATGTTGAAGTTGTACTTCCCACGTTTTCAGTGATCGTAGAGCTATGTTAAATTTTTTGTCATAGATTTATTCTACCAGTCATAATATGATTCATATTTTCTTGAAACCCACTCTATTTTTTAAAACTTTAAAACATATATAATAGTAAATATGTGTGATATCACAATTTGGATGTACTAGTTCAACATTGTATAACACATAATACAATAAACACACAGTTAAAATAATCACTGTTTCTCCGTGTACCATTTAAAGAAAGTCTTCTTGAGTACTCTGAGTGGTACTTCTATTCCATTTTTGTAAAATCCATCCTACCATAACTCTAGGGCTATTTATTTATTTAAAACATTATTTATTTATTTTGAAAGAGACAGAGACAGCATGAGCAGGGGAGAGTCAGAGAGTGGGAGAAAATTCCAAGCAGGCTTCGCACCGCCAGCGCACAGTGCGGGGCTTGAACTCATGAAACTGTGAGATCATGACCTGGGCCGAAACCAAGAGTCACACACTTAACCGACTGAGCCACCCAGGTGCTCCTAGGGCAACTTAGATGTTAAAAACGAAAGCCTACTTCTTTCTTCTATCACTCGTGTGTTACATTCAGCAACTGAGCCGTATCTTTTCCATCTAAACTGGCTTCTATGTCTAGCGGTTCAAGACCATTTCATCCTTCTGCTTTTGGGCTTGGATTCTCACTCTTTTAAAAGCCTGTTTTCTCCCATTTATCTAGTTCTGAAGAGCATGGCTGTCCATCCAATGGCAGTCCACCCACGTACCTCCTCTCGTGCTCCCCAGAGGCAACACTTTTGGTGGTCAGTTGCCTATTTAAAATATAGAATGTATTTTCTGCCCAAGAATACTCATAAGTAAAAGGGAATTTGCCTTAATTAAGCATCTCCTCTTTGAATCAATCCTCAAAACAACCCTCAAACAGTAGTAGTTAAAGCTTCATTTTACAGACGGGGAAACGGGTTCAGATGGATGGGTTCAGATGGATCTGAGCAACGGCTGGCCTCAGGGCTATGCAGCCAGCTGGAGCCGGGCTTTGTATTCAGAATGATCTAGAGACCCAGAGCCTGGGGCTGTCTCTCTGGCTTCTAAATTTACTTGGGCGAACTTTGTTCTTCATCCATTTAACAGACATTTGCTAATGCTAGTTCTGTAAAAAAAAAAAAAAAACGCTGCTATAGTAAGGGAGGTTCAGAGAAGAATATGAATGATTCAGGCTGTGTTCCTGGGGAGTCAGAATTGAAAACAATTATGTTTTAACAAATTTAACTAATTATTAAGTTTAAAAAATTAAATGTGTATCGACTGAAACATGTACATGGCAAAAGATTCAAATCGTTTATGAAAAAATCTAAGATTGAAAACAAAACCTTTTCCTATTACTCCTAAATACAAGATCTGTGCTATAGATGAAACCATTATGAACTGCTTCTTATTGTTTTTACTTTTCTCTGCTGCTCTACCACAGACTTTGAAGTGACGGTGAACAATATGCTTTCTTTTCCTTTATAACGTTAATATAGAAATAGAAAACCAAGTCTATGCAAAAAGAAGAAGGAAGCTAGTATGCAATGTAGTTGCTATGGCTGAACATCAGATCTGCTTCTTAGCTTCCTGGTAGCCAAGGCAAAAAGAGAACAAGCTAAGGTCCATAGCTCTCATTATCACAGAGGAACGAAGCCTATTGTTATTTCGGGTCTCCAAGCCTCAAGTTCACTTCTCACCTGGAAGCCCACATAGGGACATTGTCTTGTCAGATATAATACTTAATGTTTTGGGCTATAGCTTTAACCACAAATGCCAATTTCTGCCTGCCATTTCTGGTGAAGACTTTTAATTAAGGTCAAGGGCTTCACTGACGCAGACATCAGTGAGGGCTAGGCTCACCTGGCTTAACAACAGACCTCGAATACAAAGCAGGATGAATAAAGGGCTGGTTATGGCTACCAGTAGAGCAGGAGCTCAGAGGACCATGTGATTATTTGCAAGTCAGGCCAGGGAGAAAGTCTTCACAAAGGAGAAAAAGATTGCACTGGGGTTGGAGGAATAGTGTCAGTAGGCAGAGAAAGGGCCGAAAGGGAGGGACATTCCAGTTTAGGGAGCGAGCGCAATGGCACACAGAAATGAAAACGCTTGGCTTGTTTGGAGAATGTCAAACTGTCAGGGGTCGAGAGAAGGAGATTCTAATAAGACTTCTGTGAAAGAGGCTGGATTTGCTGCTGGGACATTTTCTAGCTCTTCCGAGACAACTTTTTGTTTAGTTAAGCGAAAATGAATGAGGATCAGATGGGCCACATTTCTCTTGAACGCACACGGGTTTAAACGAAGGGGAAAAAGAACTTGACAGAATGTGTCTTGGCTCTTGCCAAACCCAAAGTATTTGAAAAATCACACAAGACACATCTCGGACCCAAACACATGCCTGGATTCTCCCACTCCTAATTGCAGCTGCAGCCGCTTAATAAAATGAATTGTGTACAAGAGAATGGGGTCTGAATGGAGGAGCCTCGTTAAAAAGGGTGACTGATGCGGGGCGGTTAGCCCAGTTCACCCTCGAGAGCGCGCACATCTCATGCCCTTGTAGAAAAAGAGAACGGACCAATGGACAGTCGCTAACCGGGCCATTGACGCAGCTCTCGTGTAGAACAATTAAAACCCCATATTACTTAACTTTATTGTATCATGTGTAGAAAGAACTCAGCATCTCTTGTTTCTCTCCCTCCTCTGTCTCTCGGTTTTACATTTCAGTGTGTAAAGAATGAAAAGAAAAGAAATATGTTTTGCATCAGTCTCTATTCACATGAGTGGAGACCAAATGAGAGATGGCGGAAATAAAAGAACAAGGTCTCTAACGTACTATTTATTATGATTCTAAATTCTTGGCCTGAGGATCATGGACACTTGAAGAATGGAAGGAATCTGAGGCTCAGAGAAGTTAACGGATCTTGCCTGTGATCCACAGTTGGTCAGTTGTAAGACTAAACACTCGGACCTGGGCCTCCGGTGCCTGTCCTTTTTTAGCCTGCACACTTGTGTAGGCTCAGAACTGACTGGGTGGCTCAGTCAGTTACGTATCCAGCTTCAGCTCAGGTCATGATCTCATGGTTCTTGGGTTCGAGCCCCGTATTGAGCTGTGCTGACAGCACAGAGCCTGCTTCTGACCCTCTGTCCTCCGCTCTCTCTGCCCCTCCTCTGCTCTCTCTCTTTTTCTCTCAAAAATAAATATTAAATATATTTTTAAAAAGTGGATTCTCCCACATATTCCTCCTGTCCTTTCTTCTTCCCTTCCTTCTCTCCTTCTTCCCTTTCTCCATTTGCTCCCTCCTTCCTTCCTAAAGAGACATTTCTTGGATGATCAGTGATGGCTCAATGGTCGTTAAGGTATATTCACACTCGGTGTGGAGAGACCGCAGTGTAACTGTGCTATTATAGAGTTTAGAAATAAAGTGAGACACAATAGGCACGTGCGCGCGCGCGCGTGTGTGTGTGTGTGTGTGTGTGTGTGTTTGGGGCGGGGTAGGGTATAGGAGAATAAGGGAGGAAGGCTTCACAGAGGAGAAGGAAGCATCAAACAGGCCTTAAGGCCCTACAGAGAATCTACTGGATGGACCTGTGAGGAGGGGTAGGCTATGAGGTGTGTGGCAGGGGTGGATAGATGGGTGAGTGGCTGGGATTGAGGGCGCTGAGGCTTAGTGAGGCCAGGGATGGATTTGGGATGGGGGTGGTAGTGGTGTTGGCAATCAATGAGGGAGACGTGGGCAGGGGTCAGATCCCAAAGGGTCTTAAGTTCCATGTGAACGAGGAACTGGTTCATGGTGTGGTCATACTCATGCTTGCTGAAACCAGGGTTCATGGAGAGGAGTCTGGCTTCTGTTTTCATGTGTTGTGTGTGCGCACGCGCACAGGCACACCTGTTATATTCTTAAGGTCTTTAATTCCATCAGAACAGCATGATATTTTTGCTATGCACTTAGGATTCATGCACGTTTCTGTATGTAGGCTACACCTCAACAAACACTACAGGGAAAAAAAATGACATGCTGAGCAGAGTCATTATCAGCCTCTGAAACCACAAACTGAGCTCATTAAAGCAAAGGTCATGGTAAAGTAATTAGAATCCCTAGAATTATCTTTCTTGGTTCAGGGCTTGGAGAGTGTGATCAATGGGAAGACCAGTGGGACTCTCTGGGGAAAAGATTTTCCTACCTGGATGTACAGGGACTCCTCGTTCCTGATCTTGGTGACACTGTCACCTCTGGTCACTCAGCCCAGAAACCTGGGAGTGCCCCTTGACTACTCCCTCTCTCTTACCCTTCTTCTTTTTTAAATGTTCACTTATTTATTTTGAAAGAAAGTGAGAGAGAGACAGAAAGAGAGGGAGTCGGAGGATGCCCAGCAAGCTCATGCTGCCAGCACAGAGCCTGACATGAGGCTTGAACCCACGAACCGTGGGATTATGACCTGAGATGAAACCAAGAGTTGGAGGCTTAAGTGAGTCACGCAGGTGCCTGTCTCCCTTACCTTTCTTCTGTGGCCTCCCCATCCCCTAAGTGTTTCTGTAGTATATTGCTTTCTCTCGAGCTCTAGTTTCCCTGATTCAGTTTTGGTTGCCTTTCTCTCTTTATTCTACCAATTTATAGTTGGCTGTATCATGATTGCCTGGATTATTGCAGTCGCTCCCTAAATGGCCTCAGTGCCTCCACTCTTAGTCCCTGGAGCCCTTCTGACACCCCTGCCGGAGTGACTACTTCAGTGTGAGAATAACCTGCCACTGCTCAGCCTTCCCTGTCCCGTAGGGCAGTGCTCGGCTCTGACCAGACCCGCCGTCCCTTGGGCCTCTGTGGACTCCATGTCTTGCCGCTTTCAGCCTCAAACTTTATGTTGACCACAACGCCAGCCTGTAGCTTCCAGAACAAGGTAAGCTGGCTTTTGTTTGCTTGCCTGTGTGTGTGTTTTGTTTTGTTTTATTTTTTGTTTTGTTTTCGTAGCTTGCTTTTACTTTCTCTTGGTTTTGCTTCTGTGTCTTTGCTCACAACGTCCCCTGCAGTGGGGAGGCCCTTCCCACCCCATCACTTACTCTCCAAAGAAGAGCTCCCTTTGAATCAGCTCTTGGCCTTCAGCACCTGGCACAAAATTTGGCACATGGCAGATGGTCAGTAAAGGTTTACTGGATGAGAGTGCTCTTGACTCATGAGCACAGCCCAGGATGCCCCTTCTCTTACTCAGTCACTAGTGCGTTCATCTGCACAATCTCATTTGATCTTCGAAGTCGGTAGACAGGGTGCCATTCATATGGTATTGTATCAATATTGTAGCAGTTGGTAAATAAATAGCAACCTTCCTGAGTGCTCCTTACCACGCTGGTTTCTCCCCTGGAATCCCTTCCTACGATCCAGCAACTAAAGGGTTAACTCAGCCACTGCAGGGTACCCCCCTGCTCTACTGTTGCTAAATGATGGTGCACTGTCACCCCTGCCTGTCCCATGGGAGGGTTTTCCAGGCCCCATTTTACACAGGAAGCCGCAGCAGGCTCGTGCTGCCCCTGCCTGTGAATCCCGGGCTCTTCCCAGGACATAGTTAAGCCTCCTTCTCCTCCCTTTTGTATATGATGGCAGGTATCTGGGCTGATGGAACCCACTTGAGTGTGGCAGACTCCTCTGAGCACAGAGTAAGGCTCAGGATAGCCAAGCGAGTGTTGCAAATTCAAGATCGGCCAACTCAGATTTAGTTCAGCTCAGTCAAGCATCATGTTCACATGGAGACCCAGTGGGTCATTTCTGGCCTGGATGCGTAATTATTTCCCTTAGGTTATAACCGTTTCCCCGTCTCTCACTATCCAAAAAATAGTCCCCATCTCCAGCTCACACTTAACCGGTTGAGAGAGAGTAGGAGACAGAGCACAGAGCACAGTAATCGTTGCTGTTCCTGGGCGTGGGACCCCACATTTACACATAACGAAAAACATGCTTCCACGTGCTAAGGTTTTGTGCTCTGAAGCCCATCGCTCAGCTGGGCACTGCTAAACATCTGGGGCTTTGAAGAAGTTCACACCCACCTCCTATCTGCCCCGGAGCTCTCTCATTCCCGGACCTCTTGTTCACCAACAAACCGGGACCTCCTCCCAGGCCCCCGGAATGTTCTCCTGCCTCCAGGCCCTCCCTGAACGACCTACTGTAGCATGGCCTTGGTGCC
This sequence comes from Crocuta crocuta, assembly GCF_008692635.1. Classification (NCBI taxonomy): domain Eukaryota; kingdom Metazoa; phylum Chordata; class Mammalia; order Carnivora; family Hyaenidae; genus Crocuta; species Crocuta crocuta. The sequence continues at coordinate 2,404,614 of NW_027530971.1, forward strand.
AGCCTGTCCTTCTGGAAGCCTTGGACGCATGTGAGAAGTCCAGGGCAACGCCGAAATGACCACTCTTATGCTAGACTGGCCTGGAGCATGTCATAACCCAATGGCAAGCCTATAAATGTTGATGAATAGACACCGTTTGCCAGGCACTAGTCTGTGAGAAAGGGACAGTTTGTGTTATCTGGAAGTTTGGACCGTTTTGTTGTTGTTGTTTTTCATATTTTAATATCTTTAAAACTGGGATAGGCATTGCAATCAAAGGCTTCTACAATTGCTACTGGACAGGTGCTAGTCATGATATGTTAATGCCTTAATCAATTGATTTTACATATAAATATGTATAATATGCATAAGAGTGAAAAGGGATATAAAAATTTATTTCTTTTTAAAAAAGTTTATTTATTTTGAAAGAGAGTGGGGTAGGGGCAAAGGTGGGGGTGGGGGAGAGAGAGAGATTGACAATCCCAAGTAGAATCTGAGCTGTCAGCACAGAGCCTGATGCGGGGCTCAAACTCACAAGTCCGTGAGATCATGACCTGAGCCAAAATCAAGAGCCCTATGCTCAACTGACTGAGCCACCCAGGCGCCCCTCAAAAGATATTTCTAAGTAAGTTCAGAAGAGCTAGTTCTTTCACTAAGTATGAAATATAAATTTCCACTGATAAGAAGGCAATGGGTCATGATGTAGTTGGCACCATTTTTTCTTTCTTAGTGGTACCCAAAATAATGGTAACACTAAAAATTCGTTGGGGGTGCCTGGCTGGCTCAGTTGGTGGAGCACGCAAGTCTTGATCTCAGGGTTGTAAGTTTGAGCCCCACATTGGGTATAGAGATTATTTAAAAACAAAATCTTACGAGAGCCTGACTGGCTCCGTCGGAGGAGCCCGTGACTCTTGATCTCGGGGTCCTGAGTTCAAGACCCATGTTGTGTGTAGAGATTATTTAAATAAATAAAACTTCAAAATAATAAATAGAATCTTATATGTATATATAAATAAATAAAAATGTGTTGGAGGACTCCATTTGATGAAATACAGCATATGAGAATATGATCCTTTGTCCTCAAGGAGCCCACGTTTTAGTAGGGGAAAAAACCTAAAGTCGTGGATCGCAGTAAGTGCTGTGACAGAGGAAAGCATAGGGTGCTGTGGGCAGACAGGTGAGAACTGATGCGGCAGAAAGAGGATTTAAAGGGAAGGTGGCCTTGGAAGTTGAACTCGAAGGATGGCTGGCAGTTCATCAGGCAGAGAAGAAAGAATTCTAACCGCAGGGAGATGTGCAGAGGCAAGAATGTGCATCCCACTGGGGAAAGGATGAATATTTGGTTTGTAGGTCAGGGCGAGAGAGTGAGGGGACTCCTAGGTGTGCGCTAAAGGAGTTCGGTTTCGTTCCGGGGAGAGACACAATCAAGGCTTCCCTTTAGAATAGCATCTGTTTGCTGTGTGCCGGAAGGGCATGGGGCTACAAGCAGGGAGGCTGGGGAGGCACTGTTAGGAGTGGTCCACAAGGAAGCGTGAGGGTCCACGTGAGGAAAGGAGAGGCAAGATGGGGAGCCGGAGTCTTGCTGGCTTTTGGACCCTCCAACCACCCTTCCACCCTTGATACTCCAGTTGGAAGTATCATGCCCATTTTACAGTAGAGTCGACTGAGGCTGGATGAGGCACAATGGTTTGGATCAAAAGTCGAGTGGTGAAATCAGAACAGTACCAAGGGGAGTGCAGCTGACTGTTAAGTGGCCTCACAAGGTGGCCTAATTGTGGAGAAGACACTGTGGCCTGGAGGTCTAGCCCAGGGTCATGGCAGATTTAGAGACTGGATTAAGCCATCCATTTAGGGCTGCTTCTACTCTTGGAGCTCGAATCACATTCTCCCAGTTCTGAGGTGTGGAATACTTATGTTGTATTAGATCCTATTGGTTTATACCGGGCCACGCCATGCCGTGCCGTATTATCAACTGATTTACGGTGAAAAGTAGAAATGTCACAGTAAGGACAACATTCTAGTTGCTAGCATTCTCTCCCTCTGGAAGACCTGTCCATGGGCAGGCAGGGTGGGACAAGAAGGTTACCTCCTAGGTCTAACATCCTTCAAGCAGAAGGTCAGTTATGGGCCTTTAGTCTTTAAAGGCATCAGCCCCAGCCAGCCCAGTATACCCATCCTGCCCCCAGGAGAGAAAGGCTCAAAGTCCATTGGTGCGGACCTTTCCGTGAAGAGAGCGGGGATCTCCCTCTGAGTCTGACTAAGTCTTCATCGCGGTCTGCAAGGCGCTGAAGGCGCTGGACAACCAGCTCCCTGCTTTGTTTCTTACAGAACACACAGACCCCCCCTCCGGCGCTGACCCTGTGTGTTCCTCCAAATTCCTCGTGTTCTCCTACCTCTCCTCTTTTGTGTCTGCAATTTCCTCTCCGTAGGACACTCTTCCCCAGGCATCCAAATGGCAGATTCACCCCATTTCACGTCTTCGCTCACAAGTACCAACGTCTTGGCACAACAGGCTTTTAAAATATTGCCTTCCCACTTGTGGGGATGAGCACTGGGTGTTATATGAAAACCAACTTGACAATAAACTATTGTAAAAAAAAAAAAAAAAAGAATAATAAATGGTGTTATGATAAACAAAAAAAAAATTGCCTTCCCCACCTCCCACACCTGGAAATCTCCATTCTTCTTGCTGACTTTATTTTCCCCACATCGCTTGTCATCATCTGACATATCATTTATTTTTCTTAGTTTTTTTTTTTTTTAATTGCCTAACTCCTTCTCTAGAATACAAGCTATGTAAGAGCAGGACTCTGGTCTGTTTGGCTCACTCAGTGTTCTCCTACCTAAGACAGCTCCTGGCATTTGATAAAGGGTTTAGTAACCTTGTTAAATGGATGAATCAATCTGCTCTTTTGGTAAACCCCAGGCTGACGCCCCTTTCCTTCTTGCCCCCAGCCACTTCTGTTGGGCACATTCCTTCTTTAGATTATCTTTATCCTGAATCAAATTTAGCTTTGCTCTGGAACAGCCACCCTATCTGTTTTTGGTTTTGCATATCTTGTCCCTAAAGCTTCGGGCCATCTTACTCTCACTTCTGACTCCAGCCCTGGGTGAACGGAATGGTTTGCTGGAATCAGGCCCCGCCAACATTCATGCAGCCCTCCCTGCATTGGGCCTTGGAAAAGGGTAAGAAAAGGTCAAGATAGATTTGAGAGTTCTAGAAAGAAAGTAGGAGGGTGGGTAAAAAGAGGAAGCAGGGCCACTGTTTGAGTTAGAAATTCAGGAGCAGGCATTGGAGGGTGCGAGGGAGTGTCCAGTTCATGACATTCGTTTGTTAAGGTCAAAGCACGCTTCACAGACGTGATTTCCAGTTAAGAGCTGATAGCTACCACGGTCTGTGAGGGCAGGAAGGGTTGGGACTTGGGACCCATCAGCTTATCAGTCTTATTGGAAGGGGCTTCTCCAGTGAGGGTCAGGGACATGCCCCCAGACATACAGCCACACCCAGGTTGCAAGCCTCCCCACGGGACTCATTGCCTCCAGAAAACCTTCCGCCCTCCAGGCTGGAGAAAGGCCAGTCTGAGACACCACAGCCACACGTTAAATGAGATCTCTCTCTTTTTTTTTTAATTTTATTTTTTAATGTGTTTTTTTTTTTTCACTTATTTCTGAGAGAGAAAGACAGTGTGAGCAGGGGAGGGTCAGAGAGAGAGGGAGTCACAGACTGAAACAGGCTCCAGGCTCTGAGCTGGCAGTCAGCACAGAGCCCGACGCGGGGCTCGAACCCACGAACCGCGAGATCATGACCTAAGCGAAAGTCGGACGCTTAACTGACTAAGCCACCCAGGCGCCCATAAATGAGATCTCTTAACACATGGCTCAGGAACTGCTGGTTTATCCTCCGTCTCCTCAACTAGACGGGAAGATCTCGGAGCAGGAAAGCTGTTTGTGTCCCTGCCACCCCCCCTTTTTTTTTAAAAAGAATTTTGGTTTTAGGGGTATATC
>NW_027530971.1:2408784-2409541 GCF_008692635.1 Crocuta crocuta
GCCCCCCCCCGCCACTCGTGCTCTCTCTCTCAAAAAAACAAAAAAACAAAAAACAAAAAACGAATTCTCTTCCCCGCCCCACATATGCACAGCCTCTCCTGTGATCGACATTACCCATCAGAGTGACGCATTTGTAACTGAGGAATCTACACTGACACATAATTATCCCAGTGCATAGTTTACATTACAGTTCACCCTCCATGTTGTACATTCTGTGAATTTTGACAAATGTATAATGACACGTACCCACCAGTAGAGCATCACACGGAGTACAGCCAGTGCCCTAAAGGTCCTGCGTGCTCAGCCTGTTTGTCCCTCTCCCCTACCCTAACCTCTGGCAACCACTCATCTTTTTACCATCTCCATTGTTTTGCCTTTTCCAGAATGTCACATAGTGGGAGTCATGTAATATGTCACCTTCTCCGATTGGCTTCTTATGCTTACTAATATCCATTTAAGGCTCCTCAATGTCTTTTCGTGGCTTGAGAGCTTCATTTCTTTGCACCATTTGAATGATATTCCATTGTCTGGATGTACCTCAGTTTATCCAATCAACTACTAAAAGACATAAAATTTTTTCAAAATTGTAATAAAATACACACAACATAAAATTTACCATTTTAAGCATTATTAACTGCACAGTTCAGTGGAATGACGTATATTCACATTGTTGTGCAATCATCGCTGCTATCCGTCTCCAGAACTTTTTCATTTTCCCAAACTGAAACTCTCCACCCATTAAACACTAACCCTCTAT
>NW_027530971.1:2409942-2469701 GCF_008692635.1 Crocuta crocuta
GTGACCTCCACTTTCCTTTTTGTATAAGTTTGGCTACTCTCTGTACCCTGCATGAGTGGAATCATACAATGTTTGTCATCTTGGGGCAGGGTTATTTTACGTAGTATAATGTCTTCAAGGTTCATTCATGATGTAGCAGGTGCCAGAATTTCACTCCTTTCTCAGGCTGAATAATATTCCATTGTATTTCTATACCATATTTTGTTTATTTGTATCATTTACCAACGGATACCTAGGCTATCTTCCCATTTGCTGTTGAGTTATCTTGCATCCAGAATTCTGGGTAAGAGTTCAGTCAACAGTTAATTGATGAACGATGGCACCCTGAGGAAGTCTAGGGTGGAGGAGAAGTGAAGAAAGTGCCCTCCACTTGAAGTAGTGGATACAGTCCAAGGAAGGCTGCTAACACTTCAGAGCAGGAGAGAGCTGATGAGTGAATTTATTTATTTAAAAAAAAGAAAACATTTTGGGAAGCTCCTGGGTAGCTCGGTCGGTTAGGTGTCTGACACTAGGTGTGAAGCCTACTTAAAAAAAATATTTTTCTGCTAGGAATTTACCCAAGGGATACAGAAATGCTGATGCATAGGAGCACATGTACCCCAATGNTATTTATTTTGAGAGAGAGAAGGAGGGACAAAGAGAGAGGGAGAAAGAGAATTCCAAGCAGGCTCCATGCTATTAGCACAGAGCCTGACTCAGGGCTTGAACTCACAGAAACATGAGAGCATGACCTGAGCTGAAATCAAGAGTTGGACGCTTATCTGACTGAGCCACCTGGGCACCCCCATTTGTTTCTTTCTTTAAGTAATCTCTACACCCAACATGGAGCTCAAATTCATGACCCCCAGATCAAGTTACATGGTCTTCCAACCGATCCGGCCAAGTGCCCCAGGTGAGTAAATTTATTAAAAAAAAAAATAATTTTTTTTAATGTTTTATTTATTTTTAGGAGAGAGAGAGACAGAGTGTGAGCAGGGGAGGGTCAGAGAGAGAGGGAATCACAGAATGAGACAGGCTCCAGGCTCTGAGCCGGAAGTCAGCACAGAGCCCGACGCGGGGCTCGAACCCACGAACTGTGAGATCATGACCTAAGCGAAAGTCGGACGCTTAACCGACTAAGCCACCCAGGCGCCCCCCCCCTCAAATTTTTTTTTAATGTTTACTTATTTTTGAGAGAGAGCACATACAAGTTGGGGGAGAGGCAGAGAGAAAGGGACAGAGGATCAGAAGCAGGCTCCGTTCCAATAGCAACGAGCCCCATGTGGGGCTTGAACTCACCAGCTGTGAGACCATGACCTGTGTTGAGGCTGGACGCTCAGCTGACGGTGTCCCCCAGGTGCTCACCAGGTGAGTGAATTTATATTGATTGTGCGAACTTGGTCACTCCCTGTGGGGGTTCCTGCTGTCTCCTGTTTCTAGCACTGCTCAGCAGTAACATTCTCAACACTCAAAGGGTCTTTGCATATGTTTTCAGGAAAGATAAGGAACCAAGGACTGTACCAGGTCTATCTACTCTCAGCCTGCTTCAAAAAGAAGAGGTGTTTCAAGGTCAAGTGCAAGAATGTAGCATTTATTAAGAACTTGTGGGCCCAGGCATTGTGCTGGCCCTCATCCATCTGGTGTCACAGATTCCTAAGCCCACAGATCAGGATGATCCCTCCAGGTGCTCCCTGAAATCCAGAGAGGGTCAGAGCTGGCCCTCGGTCACACAGCTCTTAGAGTCAGACTTGGGTTGCTGCTGCACCCTCTGCTCTCACCTCCAAATCCACTGTCCCCACGTGGGCTAAGCCACAGCTATGGTTGGCATTTGGAAAATATTTGCCAGATTTAGGACTAATGTTCAAGCCCTGGCACCATAGAGTGCCTTGAGTTGGTGTAAGATCAGTCAGGATGGGTTGCTGGACATTGTAGTCTCAGAGTGAGCCAGACACCTTCTGTGGCCTTTCATCTGGGGCCCTTCAGCTCAGTCCTGGTAGCCTCTGGAAGGTCTCATGGCAGACCCAGAGACCAGTGGGTCTGGGTCCTGATCCTCACTAACCGAGTACTCCTTGCCTAACTTAGGAGGCCCAAGATGGCCAGGGAAGGGCCTGGGGTCAATTGAAAGTTGACTCGTCCTAGTAAAAATCTGCCTCCTATACTCTTATCCTACATCCTTGTCCCCATTGCTGACCCCTGGGTCCTCTCTCAGGTTGTCAAGAATGCAGGAGTCACTCCAGCTGGCATTGTCATTCTGGAACCTGTCACTTCCCAGTTGTATGTCCTTCAGCAAGTCTCTTATCCTTTGTGTCTCAATTTCCCTTTCTCTGAAATGGGGATAATTATTGTCCTACCTTATGGTGTCGATGTGATGTGGGGTTTCAAGGAGTTAATACGTATAAAGCTTTTCGCATAGAATCTGCATGTTTCCACTTAATACATGTTAGCTTTCATTATTAGTAATCCCTTCTAGGTGTGCTTTTCTCCATCTGGAATGTCCTTCCTGTCGTTTGTGCTGCAGACCCAACTCTAATGCAACCTCCTCCAAGAAGTCTTCCAGATTCTGGCCAGAGGGATGGGACCCTTTAAAGACTTCAAAGTGCTTTTCACCCACTCATTCACTGTGTTTGTTGTTTGCAGGCTCGAATCCTCTCCCTTGCTGATTTGCCAACTTCGTTTGGCCAGGACCGTATCTTTTTCCTTGTGCAGGCTGTGCAGCATGAAGCATGCTCCACACTCCATCTCTAGGCCCTTGATCTTGAGGCCATGTGGAGATTGCAAGCACTGCACAGGAGGAAGAGACCCAGCACTCCAGCGAAGCAGCCAGCAGCTGGGGGTGCAGCTCTTTGTTCTGGGTTCTAGGTCCTCCATCTGTAGAACAAGGAAGCTGAATTAAATGACTTCCAAAGTCCTTCCAGACGTGGCCAGTTTATACATAAATAGAAGGCACTAAATCCTTCAGAAAGGAATGTCTCCCATCTGTCAAGTTGGACTTCCCAGCCTCCAAAATTCCATTTCAACCGTCATGTGTTCATTGTTGGCTTTAGAGCTTGGGTGTTGGAGTCACTGAGACCTGGGATTGAATCTTTGTCCTCAGTAATGGTGGCCACATGCAAATTACTTCCTCATTTTTAGGAAACTCCCTTTCCTGATCTGTCTACTGCAGATGGTAATAACCTCAGGGTTATTATGCAGGGTGTGTTATAGGAGATAATTGTCAAACGGCTTAGTACTGTGTCCCTGATGGAGTCTATCACTGTAGCTATTATCTTCATTCTCCAAAAAATATGAGAAGAAAGGAAAGAAAGACACCTGTGGCTCCCCTTCTGACCAAAGCTTTACATAAACAGTTGTGTTTAAAAATAAGAGGTGTGTGTGTGGAGGGACTACAGCCCATCATTAATTAGTATGCTAATTTATTCTCCTAATGGTAGTCCTTAGTTCTTAGGCATTATTGTAAGTATACCTTAAAGAATAGAGGCCTCCTGGGGCGCCTGGGTGGCTCAGTTGGTTGAGCATCTGACTTCAGCTCAGGTCATGATCTCATGGTTCAGTTCGTGAGATCAGGCCCCATGTCACGCTCTGTGCTGACAGCTCAGAGCCTGGATCCTGTTCCAGATTCTGTCTCTCTCTCTCCGCCCTTCCCCCATTCATGCTCTGCCTCTCTCTCTCTCTCTCAAAAAAATAAATAAACACTAAAAATAAATTAAGAATAGAAGCCTCCCATACAAGGTATTTGCTAGACCAATGCCTTCAACCATTTGACTCGGACTCTTTTCCATCACCTTACATCATCCACTTCCTCCTCTTCCTCCTCTGTTTCAGGCTCAGATCTTCACCCCATCCAAAGGTAGGACTGGAGTTTTATTTCACTGAGAAACGTGATGGCCACAATTTTCCTTAAAAATGAACCGTTAACATTATTGACCAGTAGAGATTAGTCTGTACCAGGCACTAGGATAAGAGCCTCATATGAATTAGCTCCTTAAATCCTTCTTGATAGGCTCTTCAACAGGTGTTCCTATTATCTCCGCAGGTGGGACAACTGAGGACCAGAAATATCAAGCCACTTGTTTGAGATCACAGGAGCAGTATGAATGGTGAAGTCGGGATTTAAACGTGGTACTCTGATTTCAGATTCTCCAGGATTAGCTACTGGGCTTTATTCCCTCCCTGTGGATGAATCCTGAAGATAAGGAAAGGTGGCCAGGTGAGGGACATGGGGATTAGAGGGGGGAGACAAAGGCCATCAGTCTTCTTCTTACCTTTCATAATTCAGGCAGTCACCCTTTTCTCCTACACCTTTGAGCCTCCTGGTCCACAGCTCCACTCTGGTCACTCCTGATCGTTCCGTCCTTGCCGATGGCCAAGAAGGTCCTTTAGATACCAGATTTCACTATTCAACTATATCATCCAAACACACACAAATGAGTAGAGGAAATGCACATTCTTTAGTAAACTGGTGCTGGTGTTTACTAAACAGGCCAGCATTCAGAAAAAAGATTACACACACACACACACACACACACACACACACACACACACACACACCATTGGAGCTATCTCACACCTCATGTAAAATCAACTCCAAGCAATTTAAATATATAAAGATAAATGTATATTTGTGTGTATATATATGTGTATGTATGTATGTATGTATATAACCATTTCTAGGTCCGAACGAAAAGAACTTTCCTAAGTATTTTGCAAAAGTACAGGAGTTACAACAGATGGACAGATTTTACTATATAAATACTTCAAGTTCGTACATGTAGGGAAAAACCCATCACAAATAAAATTAAAGGGGAAAACATAAATATTGGGGAAAATATTTGCAACGTATGTAACAAGTGAATAGTTAATATCCTTGCTACATACAGATACCTTTTAAAATTATAAGAAAAATTCAGTGGCTGAGTGGGTAAAATGTGTCAACTGCCCAATTATAAAAGAAGAAATAAAAATCACCAACAAATGCATTTAAAAAAATGTAGTTTTGCTGGAGATCAAAGAGATAAGCAAAACAAGATACTATTTTTCACTGACCATGTTGATAATTAGGGCCTGTGTATACCTCTAGTGGAAGTGGGTGGTTGGTCTTTTGGGAAGACAGCTTTGCAACTTGAACCTATAGAGAAATAACAATGAGCATGACTTCCAGTTTTAGGAGTTCGTTTTGGGAGCATATTTAGGCATAGTCAGTTTCAGGTCTTTGGATGAGATAAGAATTACATGTTGTTTAGAGTGTGTGTCTGTTTATTTCTCCAGGAGCTTGTGAACCCAGCCTGGTCAGAAACGAATCTTATTCCCAGTGGTGTGCACAGGCTCTCCCTAAGGGCAGAGTAAAAAATAGTCTTCCCCTCCTACCTTTTAAAAAAAATGTTTCTACTTTCTTAGAGAGACAGAGAGAGTGGGGGAGGGGCAGAGAGAAAGGGAACAGAGGACCCCAAACGGCTCTGCACTGAGGCTCTGCACTGACCACCGCAAGCCCAATGCGGCACCAGGAGATCGCAACCTGAGCAGAAGTCAGAAGGTCAGCCACTGAGCCACTCAGGTGCCCCTAGTCTTCCCTTCTATCTGCGGTCTTTCTATCAGTTTGTAATTCATATGTAGGAGTTCTGTGTACATTTTGTTTACAAGTCCTTTGTTAGATATATTTTTGCAAATATCTTTTCACAATTTGTGCTGTTTTCAACCCTTTAGTGGTATCTTCTGAGTAATGGTTCTTACTTTTTTTTTAAAGAAATATGTAGAAAGCCAGTTTTTTTAATGTTTATTTTTGAGAGAACGATAGAGAGAGAGAGAGAGAGACACAGGGAGCGTTAGCAGGGGGAGGGGCAGAGAGAGAGGGAGACACAGAATCTGAAGCAGACTCCAGGCTCTGAGCTGTCAGCACAGAGCCCAACACGGGACTCAGATTCAGGGACTGTGAGATCATGACTTGAAGTAGGACGTTTAACTGACTGAGACACCTAGGCACCCTGAACAGTTCTTACTTCTTTTTTTTTTTTTTAATGTTTTATTTATTTCTAGGAGAGAGAGAGACAGCATGAGCAAGGGAGGGTCAGAGAGAGAGGGAGTCACACTCTGAAACAGGCTCCAGGCTCTGAGCTGGCTGTCAGCACAGAGCCCGACGCGGGGCTCGAACCCACGAACCGCGAGATCATGACCTAAGCGAAAGTCGGACGCTTAACCGACTAAGCCACCCAGGCGCCCCAAGAACAGTTCTTACTTTTAAAACTAGTCCAATTTATCTCATTTCTTCTTTCTGGTTAATGCTTTTTATTATTTTTTTTTTAATTTAAATTTATTTGTTTGTTTATTCATTTATTTAGCTTTAGAGAGAGAGCATGCACAAGCTGCTGAGAGGGGCAGAAGAGAGAGAGAGAGAGAGAGAGAGAGAGATAGAGAGAGAGAAAGGTGAGCAGCCTCCATGCTGAGTGTGGAGCCCGATATGGGGTTCAATCCCATGACCATGGTATCATGCATGACCTGAGCCAAAATTATGAGTCAGCCACTCAACTCATTGATCCACCCAGGCACCCCTATAATTAATGCTTTTTATGTCCTATTTATATGATTTTTTTTTGCCTATCCCAAGTCATATTGTTTTTTGTGTGTATGTATTTTTATTTATTTATTTTTTTACAAAGTCTTATTGTTTTACTTTTGACGTTTAGATCTATAATCCATCTGGAGTTGATTTTAATGTGTGGTTAAATTTTTTTCATGTGTTTATCCAATTGATCTGGTACTGTTTATTGAAAACATCATTCTTTCCCCTCTCCGTTGCACTGTCACCTATTTCGTATTTGAAAGAACCTATATTTGTGAATTGGTTTCTGAATCCTCAATCCTCTCTTCCAATCCATTGGTCTATTTGTGTCCAAACCACATTGTGTTAGTTACTGTAGTTTTATAATAAGTAGTGGTGTGAGACCTCCAGCTTGGTTCTTCAGGATTGTCTTGGATATTTTTTGGTCTTTTATATTTTTCATATGAATTTTTGAATCAGCTTGTCAATTTTCACAACCACCGTAAAAACTGTTTGGCAGCATCCACTAAGCTGAACAATTATACTCTTAGGTACATACTTAAGAGAAAGAAATATCCAAGAATGTTTGTAGCAACACTCATCATAAGACTTTGCTCCCATTTAGAAATAAGCCAAATGCCCACCACCAGTCAAATGGTTAAATAAATAGCTGCACAGAATGGAATGCTATGTAACAAATGAGAATAAATGAACCAGTGCTACACAAAATGGTGTGGGTAAATCTCACAAGCATAGTGTTTAATACAATAAGCCCAAACCTAGAGAGTTTATGTTGTGATTCCATTTATACAAAGTTCAAAACCCGTACAAAGCTAACGTACAGTGTTGGAAGTAGGAAAGTTACGTCATTTGGGGATGAGGGATCATGGTGCAGGCCTTTTTGGGTCCTGGGTATATTCTCTTTCACTCCGTGAATAGGCACACACCCGTGTACCGTTTTGTATGCACATTATACTTCAGTGAAAAGCTTATTTAGAAACTAACTCAATGCAGTAATGAATATTGGAGGCTTACTGTGTGCAGGGAGCTTTGTCCTGCCCAAGTTGGGGGTACATTTCAGGATAGAAAGGAATAAATACTGCCCTGAGGGGGAGTTCTGGGTTTGGGGGGCTGGTAAGGGATGCAGAAGCAAGCCTGTAAAACTTTACAAAGCATTGTGGGAGCAAAGGATCACTCAATTAGCCTTGCCTAGGGGTTGGGGAAGTTGTTTCAGTTATTGAGTGCTAAGTAGGATTTCAACTACTGTAGTCATGGAGCTGTTAGTGTTTTTGAGGCCAGGAAATAGAAACATATGAAACTAATGTGGTAAATTGTATTTTTAATTTGAAACAAGGTTAAAGTTTAATTTAAGGCCTGACTAATTTCCTTGGAACTCTGGTATAGTAGGTATGTTGTAATCTGAATGGTGACTGTGAAAGCTCTAAAATTTCTAATACAGAAGAAAATTGATACATGGATCCCTTTATCCTCTATTCTTGGGTATGCTGAACAAATTACTGGCCAACGTCATTGGTGTGATGTGGCTTCAGCAATCAAGTTATGAAATGTAGTTGTATTTAATAGAAAAACAAAAAGAAGAAATCTCAAATTTCTCTGGATAGTGGAGTTGCCGAGGGAGCCCAGGGAGATATACTGATAGGTAAGGTCTGGGGAAAACATTGCATACGATGAAGGAACCAGGGAGAGGGAGATGGAATTCTCTGTCTAATCGTTGGCAATTTGGGGAGAACCCCAAAGGACCAAATGTTCTGGAAGAAATTTTGTGTAGTAAGAACGTCCCCATAAATTAGACCTCTCAGTGTAATTCAGGCCTTCTGGAACATTCTAGGTTCACCAAGGGTAGTTTGAGTGCTTCCGGAGAAATATAAACCAGCTCAATTCCTGGGTGGAACACCAGGCAAGGTTGTACAATGCAGACTGGTTCTGCTAACAGGCAACCAACTGTTATTTCACAGCTACTTTGTTGCAGAAGATCTCCGCCCCCTGAAAAAAGTCTATGATGGAAGGGACTCTGGAGGCGGACAGATAAGGATTCCGACCCCACCTTGGCCAGTCACAGCATCCGTGACCTTGGAATGCCTCCACCACACTTCTCCATTGCCTCAGTTTCCTTTCCTGGAAAATGAGGATAATGACTTCCACCTTGAATCACATTCACCTTGTGAAAACGAACTCAACTATTTTAAATCCCTTAGCACAAAGCTTGGTACATAACGTGCAATAATCATAATAGCATTATTTTCACAATGCTTTCTGGCCGATGTCATGCTGGACAATAAACACAGCACTGAACATCTCCTTTTCTAGGTCACCGTGTTCACAGTTAGAGTTCATACCGTCATTCCGTTTAGACAGAGTTCAGAAAACAAGCAAAGCTAATGGATGGGGTTAGAGGTCAGGAAAGTCATGTCTTTTGGAGAGGAGGGGTCAGGGTGCAAGCCCTCTGGGTGCATTGTCTTTCACTTTGGATCTATATTCTTTGAATATATTCATGAGCCTCATCCTATGTTCTCCTGGAGCCAGGCTCAGCCCTCAGGCAAACAATGGGAAATTGTCAATTACGCAGGGAGTAGTTGGCACTTACTGATTTGTCTGTCTCTGCCACAAAANAAAAAAAAAAAAAAGGAATAATCCACAATGAGAAATATTTTTATTGATTTCAGTACATATGTGTTCATAGAAGAAAGTAAAGTTTCACAAGGTAATACTTACCTATTAACTGCAATGCACGCAGGTAGTTTATATTCTAAACTCCTCTATTTCACTTTTTAAAATATGTTGATTACAGTCCCCTTTATTGATTTTATTACCTCTGAATAGGTCAAAACTCATAGTTTGAAAGACACTCCTGTCTTTCTGTTCCTCAAATTGAAGATGAGGAAACTGAGGCACAGAGAGGGGAAAGCGAGTTGCTTAGGGAAAGTGCCATGTGGTACAGGACTGAAGCCAGAAACATGGACCCCGAAACTCTGGCACTTTCCACAAACCACTGCATGGAGGTGCACCGTAATGGACAGTCCTAACATGATAGGCTAGGACGCGCATTTCCCTCCCTCCCACCTTCCTTCCTTCCTTCCTTCCTTCCTTCCTTCCTTCCTTCCTTCCTTCTTTCCTTCCTTCCTTCCTCCCTCCCTCCTTTCTTTCTTTCTTTCTTTCCTTCTTTCCTTCCTTCCTTCCTCCCTCCTTTCTTTCTTTCTCTTTCTTTCTTTCTTTCTTTCTTTCTTTCTTTCTTTCTTTCTTTCTTTCTTTCTTTCTTTCTTTCTTTCTTTCTTTCTTTTCTTTCTCCTTCCTTCCCCTTTCTTTACTCTCTCTTCCTTCCNTTCCTTCTTTCCTTCCTTACTTCCTTCCTTTCCTTCCTTTTCTTTCCTTCTTTCCTCCATTCCTCCTTTCCTTCTTCCTTCCTTCTTTACATCTTCCTTCTTTCCTTCCTTCCTTCCCTCCCTCCCTCCCTTTCTGTATCTCTCTTTCTTTTATTATAAAAGAGTCCACAAGGCCCCTAGGTACCACCTTTCCTGGAACAGACACATTGCTAAAAGGAGGCACTAGAATCTCTTCTCCTGGAGCTCAGAGGCCTGCCTTCCCCTGCTTCCAGGCAGTCTCTGGAACTGCCCAAGCTGTGGTCAGAACTAGCTGTTCTTGAGGGACTGAGTGGTTCCAGATCTTGTCCTACTTTCTGCAAACAGTAAGAGCACTTTGTCCACCTGCCCCCAGGCCTGCACCTGTTCACAGAGCCATAGAAAGGATGGAGAGATGTCAGACCTTACTGGGCATCTCTGGGGTGAGAGCAGGGACAGCTGGTGAGACTCTCAAGGGAAACTGAGACCTGAGTGTCATTTCATTACTCTTTCCTCCTCCTGCTTCGTGTCTCCCACTGTAGTCATCGTCTGTCAGGAGATCCAAGCCCTGGATCTTGCCCATCCGGCGGTAGGACCTGGCCCAGTAAGTGCGGGCTGTGCTTTTCCCCAAGAATGTGCTTCACTTGAGCTAGATTTTGTCTTTTGTTTTTTATTCAGGGAAGGACATGGACTGTTTGGCCTTGTGTTCATGGCTGCACGAAAGCCCACGGCCACGTCTACCCAGCAGGCTTATGCCGAAAGAGGCACCAGGCTGATGTTGCTGGAGTCAAATGTACACGTTCCCGCAATGGCAGGTGTCTTGTGTACCAATCGCTAACTATCCCTTGGCCTTGGCTGCCGTCTGCTCATTGGCCAAAATGCCTGAAACTCTGCCCAGGTATGTGTGCGTGCACAGATCGGTCAGCTGGGAGGTGGGGCACAGCAGACTTGCCCCTTATTAAACCCCTTATCATTAGCAACTGGCATGTATTCAAGTTAGTTAACATACAGTGTAGTATTGGTTACACGGAACCCAGGGATTCATCATTCCCATACAACACCCAGGGCTCATCTCACCAAGTGCCCTCCTTGATGCCCATCACCCGTTTAGCGGTTAGCAGCTTCCTCCACCCACCTCCCCTCCAGCAACCCTCAGTTTGTTCTCTTTCTTAAATACTTAATTGAGTGCCTTGACCCCATCCCATTGCTGAAGATCTTGTGGCCCAAGTGAGACAGATAAGGTCCCTGATCTTATGGTGTTTATGTTCCAGAGAAAGAAAGGCACACAATAAACATGTAAACAAATGAGGTCATTGTAGATAGTAAGTATTTGAAGAAAAGGAAAGAAAAAGGTTGATGGAATGGAATGATGTGGGCTGGTCCCTGGGAAGAGATAACATTGACCAGAGGCCTGACTTGCAAATAGGCAAGTATCTGGCTCAGGTGAAAGGAGCCTGGGGGTGTGAGAGGCAGAAGAAGGTGGCTAGCCCAATGCTGGAGGAGATGCAAGTGTGGGGAGAAGCCAAGTTGACCTTGAAAATGTCCTATATTCAGGGAGGTACTTCTGGGCTTCAGGAAAGAAAGTGGATTTTTTTTTTTTCAAATTTAGTGGGAATCTGTCACTGTAATACCTTTCTCACCTTCCTGCAGGCTGCAGACTTCCATCCTCACCTGCCTGTGACTCCTGGTCTTGAAGGCGTCCTCAGAGCCAGCTGCTACTACCCTTCAGGGCAAGGTTTGTTTTTTCTTTTTACACTGCCCCCAAAATACAATAAAACCGTATGCTTAGTGCAAGCAACATTATAACAAGAGATATATACAAGGAAAACATAGAACAAGGAAAAGAAATCACCTCCCCGTCTCTCCAGCATCATTAGTAATACAATTCTCATCTTTCAGGGTCCAGTTCTTGCCAATATGTATACTTTTTGTGTATTTCCTAAGAGGAGAGTGACCTGTGGTATGGAGCAAGATATAAATTATTTACCAGTTCATACATTCCACTGCCTTCTGTCTTCCTTTCTCCAGTACACCTACCTACTGACACTGACATTGTTAACCATTGTACCCAGCCATTGTGTGAGTTGGCTTAAGTGCATTATCTCGAATATTCAACATAACAACGCTGTGAGGTAAGTGCTATTATTATTCTCTTTTTACAGAGGAAAAACTGGAGGCTCACAAAGATTAAATAAATCGCCCAAGATTATGCAAATTGTCACCTCTAGTAACACAGTCAGGCTTTAAACATAAGAATCCCAAAGCTACCATGCCTTTGACCCTGATCTACACCCTCTCCCTGAGGCTCCATCAATTACAAGGAGACTTCACCAAACCAAGTTCTTTTGAAAGAAACTTCTGCCTAGTTGGGCTGAGAAATGGACTGTCATTAGGTTTCCTTCTTATGTAGCTCACGTACTTACCGTAATTAATGCTGATCATTAACGGGTGGACAGCTTGGTAAACAGTTAAGTGTTTAGCTGAGTCTTTCAAATACATGACCTTGATGCTCACACAGTAACCCTGCGGCAAGGGCTCTCTCAGTGTGTCCAGTTAACAGATGGGGAGGGGGAGGAGGACAGGGGACTGAAGCCACCAGCCCAAGGTCATCCTTGTTGGAGACCTCTTTAGCTGCAGACTTGGCGGACAAGATTGGGCGGGGAATGGCCGGTGGCTCATGTTGTGGGTAGATAGTGAAGTTCCTTTTTCCTTGTCAGTGAATCTTCCTGTGGCGGATGTTGCCACGGGAGAGGAGGTGGGGATAAGTGCTCATAATCTGCTTCTGCAAAAAGGGTTAATGCTATTGAGTGCCTTAGGACTCGCCCACATTCTTGACTTTTGGAGCTATGTACCATTTCCTTTATCTCTAACTCCCAAAGAATCCTGTGAAGTAATGCAGGCATCTTCTGTCCAAAGTGACCCAGTGGGGTCAAGGCAAAGGTTGGGGGGGCTGCTCGATTCATTGCAGCCGCTAGTTTTCTTTCTAGCACAAAACACCAATGCTGCTGCCACAAACTACTCTGTTGCCCATTTGAGTAACAGTATACGGCTCACCAAGGACTCACGCATCTGTTATCCCAACCATTCTCAGAGAGACAGGTAGTTTTGCGGCCACTTGTGCCCATTTTATAGTTGAAGAAACTGAGTCCCAGAGAGTACAAAGCTAGTAAGTGGCACTGTCAGGACTAGAGTCCAATTCTGTCTAAGATGAATCTCAGTTTTTTCCATGCTTTTTCCACTACATGCCTTTTTTTTTATATTAAAAAAAATAGGGGCACCTGGGTGGCTCAGTCTGTTGAGGGTCCGTCCGACTCTTGATTTCGTCTCAGGTCATGATCTCGCCTTTTCAGGAGTTCGAATCCTGCGTCAGGCTCTGTCCTGACAGTGTGGAGCCTGCTTGGAATCCTCTCTCTCCCTCTCTCTCTGCCCCTCTCTCTCACTCGTTTTTTCTCTCTCTCTCTCAAAATAAATAATAAACTTAAAAAATAGATATGAACCATCCAGCAGCCCTAAGAGTGTGTGTTTACTGCAACCCTGCTGCCCCACCTCACCCCCTGCGGATAATGCACATTACAGGTATATTCTCCAGGCAGCCTCTGAGCATCTGGCAAATGGTAGGCTCTCTCCCCACGGCAGATGGAAACTGGCAAGTAAAACATTTACCAACTTCTTGGTATAATAGTGCCTGCCCGGTGTTTGTGTAGAGGTATCAGGCAGTTATAATTGCCTTTTTAACATTGTGTAAAAATGAAAATAAATGTAACCGTAAGCCCAATATGGCTCTAATAGAATGTCAAGAATAATCAGCACTCAGGAATGGTAAGTTTATGGTTGTGGGAGGGACCCCAGGAGGGCACACATTGGTTCTGTCTGCACGCGGGGGGTGGGGCTGGGGCTGGCAGGGAGTTCAGGAGGCCTTTGAGGCGAACTGGAGGGGCTGGGGCAGGGGTGAGGGGGGGAACAGGGAGTTTGAAGTTGGAAAGATCGCTGACTTGGGGGATGACCTCACGCCTGTCACAGGATCCTTGTTGGAGATATCAGAGCAACAGCGCTCAGTGTGTTTGCTGCTTGCAAATGAGGGAGGCTAAGGGGCCAGCTAACACTAGCAAAGCAGAGATGGGTCCAGAGACCTGCAAAGCCAAACCGGGGTGGGACGTCTGGGCGGAACCAGGCTAGCTGGAACTTAACATATCTAAAGAAGGACTGTGTCCATCTAAAGGGGACTGGGTCATTCCTGGAAACTTGGAAAATTTGGGAACTGCAGGGGCTGAAGGGTTCTTGGCACTGGACTTGGGAGATTTCTCTATCCTGGTAAGTGGAGATGAATGCTCCCTGAGGGTTAGCTCAAACCTGCTCACTGCTTGGGTCACGTGACTGTACTTGCGACCTTCCCAGATTCTACTGTATCTTTCCTTGGGCAGGTCTGTTGATAAAGAGGACAAGTGCCGGTTTTGCCTGGAGGGGGGTGGCTGGGGGTGGGGTGAGGGTAGAGGTGGGTGGTGGGGATGCCGCTGAGGCCAGGAACCTGTGGGAGCACTGGGTGGTGGGGATGGAGTGTTGGGGAGGGAGATGGNAACATTGGGTTTGGCCAAAAAGAGAGTATGGTGACCTCGGGGAGACCGTTCCACTAGCCGCATGGGCCTGAGGCCAGCGTGGGCCGTGCTGGGCCACAGAGGAAGAGGCTGGAGCCTGGTGCAGTGACAGCCGAGGCAGCGGCTGGAGGGGAACTAGGAGGGAAGGGGTTTGTGTTCCTTATCTTGCAGTGTGACAGGTGTGAGCGAGGTGGAGCTGGTGCAAAGCAGGGGAGGAGCCTGCGGGCAGAGTGGGCCCCTGGGGCTCTCAGGTAGAAGAGAGGCAGCACTGCAGAGTGGTTGGAAGCCCACATGCAGGATCCAAGTCCTCGTCGCTGGGACTGACTGAGCCAGTTTGCTGTGGGTGCAGCTCTTAGTTTGAGAAGGAGGTGGAGGTTTGCAAGCAGCTGCTGAGAGGAAGCGGGGACGGGAGGGGGCATCCTCAGCGGAGATCGAGGAATAGTCTTCCTGAATCTGTGTTTCAGACCCAGCGAGACCCACCAACCCCCGCAACAGAATTGTGAGGGCCAGTCAGGGTAAGGACGCAACCACTCCCTGCGTCAGTGATGGAACTGTGAGTAAGAGTCACCAAATCCTGTCTGTGATGTCAAAATGGAAGTGATGCTAGAAACAGAGCCATTTTGAAATCTATACATATCTTTCTTTCCTGATTTATCGCCAGCCCTGTGTCTTTTCCCTGAGGCAGCAGCTCAGAGAGGGTCCAAGGCCCCTCCTCAGCTTGGGACCTCATGTCTACACACACGTTTTAGGAGCAAAGGAAAGCGGAGTGACGATGTGAAGCTCTGATACCAGGCCGTGGGAGCCTGGAAAGATCACTTTCTCTAAGAACTGCGATCTTGGAAGTGGCACTTGGAAGTCAACTTGGAAGTGGCAGCTAGTGGGCACTTCTTTAAGCAAACCCAGTGGGTACGAATGACTTATGCTGGGGTTAGCTCTGCTCTTCATTGGTTAATAATGGCCAGCAGGATTCCTCTAGATCCCAAGGTTCCTAGTGCATTCCGAGTAGGATTTTAGTGTCCTCCAGCACAATTCCAGGAACGCCTCCTGGGCAGGGTGAACGTGGGCCAGAGCCACTTCCTTGGGAGGCAGCCTAAGATTTGGCGGGGCNGGATCTTCCTTCTCTAGCAGGTAGATCTTTGTTCCACCTCCCCAGGACTTGGCTCTGGGATTGGGTGGAAGGAAAGCAGGTGCCCAGAGTGAGTCCAGGTTAATGAAAAGAGATGACCGCAGTCCAGGAAAGGATTTTATTGGTGACAGCAAATCAGAAACAGCAGCAGGAGGGCAGAGCTGTTCTCGTGAGAGTACGCTGTACCTGTTACCTAGACTTGGCCTTGTGGTGTGCATGGCGACACATGAAAAATCAGACATAGCACAGACTTGGTGATTGCCCCTCGAAGGCCAGCACTGTGGGGGAGAGTGAAGGACCCGAAGGCCCAGCCAGGTCCCAGTCCTGCTTCTCACAGTGTGACTTTGGGCCACTGTCAGTCTCTGAGACTCAGTTTCCCCATCTGAGGCCGGTCACGATGACACCCATCTCTTAGAGGCATTCTGAGGATCTTGGGGCGGGGGGGGGAGTGTAATTTGAAGTTCTCTGGAAGTATTTACCAGCAGTAATTCTCATATGTACATGCTTCAGAGAAGTATAAACTTGGAAGAATTGAAGTGTGGGCCACATTCATTTATTCTGCACACTTATTTATTTTTTTCCAGTTTTATTTATTTCAGTAATGTCTACACCCCACATGGGCTCAAACTCACAGCCCTGAGATCAAGAGCCACATGCTCCTCCGACTGAGCCAGCCGGCACCCTGATTCTGTAGACTTGTGATGTTGTCCGGTGTGTGGGAGGCTCCATGCTTCGTAGGCACTTGGGACAGAAAAACAACAAGATGTAAATCTCTGGCCTGGCAAATGGGCAGCATCGTGAGGGGGGTGGGAAGCAGTGAGTTCAGTGGAACGCGCTAAGTGCTGTGTGGGCAAGGGGAAGCTGTGCGCTAGTTTTGGGGTGGGATCCCATGTGAACTGAGCTGACTTTTGAGAGGGCAAATTGCAGGCTGAGGAGGGAAGAGAGGCTTTCAAGGCAGAGGGAACAGCATAGGGGCAAGTAACAGCCGTCTATTCAGAGACCTTAGAAGGACATCTATAGGGGCAGGGCCTGACGTGGCCTTCATCCCTACAGGGACCTCCTGAAGGATGACCGGGAGCTGTGAGTCCATTTGATTCTCCTCCACTCTTTTCAAGGCCTCCCTGAGGTGGCAATTAAGAGGAGGCAGGGAGGCCAGGAATTTGAGGTGTTGAAAGGGAGACCAGAGTAACATAGAAGTGGGTCCATGCACATGTCAGATCCCAAACTCCACTGCTTAAGGCCAGACACATGAATGGGAAGAAAGAGGGCTCAGCCGTACTTGCTGTGAAAAATCTTTTGGTTTCAGATGACTGCAGATTAGCAGGTTAATGCTGTATCAGCAAAAAGTTGTCCTTTTCCTCGAGTCCAAGCACAGTCGCTATTTGGGTGTAAGCCTTTCCTTCCTTAGGCTCAGCGTTCAGCCCATCAGCCAGCAGCCCCACTCCTGGTTCATCCCTATCCCGAAATATTCCTGGCCTCTGTATAGCTACACCGTCCATTTCTCCCCCAAATATGTGTAGAGGAATATGCATGAAGACTTCTCTTTCCTGGTGAAAACACATCTCATTAGGTGGCACTAGGCTGAGGGCAAGTAGAGGTCATGACTGTGCAGTGAAAGGCATAGCGTGTGCTCTCTGGAAACAGGGGCTCTGGCCACCCTGTGCCATCACCAGAGATGGTTGTATCATTTGATCCGTCTGGGCTGAGTTTCCTTATCTGGAAGGCAGAGGTACTACAACCTACCTTATAGGCTTTTAGAGTTAAATGACACAACAGATGTGGAAAATTACTTGGTTACCCTGAGTGGGAGGAGGAATTTATGATTGAATGAGGAGTTCAGTGCTTTATGAGATGTACGCATTCTATATATCGCAAGTCATATACATAGATATCCTCCCGTCTATAGTATGCTTCCTCCTCCTCCTGTTTTGTGATTCCAGATGGAAGAAGCTATCTAAGGAATCAGCAAGGTGAAAAAAAAATCATATTTAAATGAACTTTCGCAAGTCTCATGTCCTGAATACATGATCAAGTTATAGAGATGGTATCAAATATTCAGAAATATCTGAGGAAGCACAATATGGTGATGGAGAACATGGACTGTAGTCACAGACAGACCCAAGTCCAAACCCCAGCACTTCCTACCAGTGCTTTGCTGCTCTGAGCCTCTACTTCTTGATGTGCGAAATGGGTATAATAATCCAGGCTTCGTGGGTTCCTCATCCGTGCTGTTTTACAGAGTGCTTTGTATGGGGGTGTTGCTGCGAAGACTGCCACACACGCAAGCCAGTCATCATCGTCATCATCATCATGCTTTTGGGGAAGATTTTTATTATTTCAAGTTTTTCGTTAGCTGAAGTTTTTTTTAAAAAAGTAGTCTTTATTTATTTATTTTTAAAATTTGTTTAGGTTTATTTTGAGAGAGACAGAGACAGCATGAGCAAGGGAGGGCAGAGAGGGAGAGAGAGAGAGTCTCTCTTGGTGTCATCTGCACCAAGAAACGACAGGTGCAGAGACATTTAAACAATGAGATAAAGCATCACAGTCAAGGTGTGGGGCTTCCTGGTGCTCTGTGTGCTGCAAGAACAGCTTGAGGAGACTCCAGGGAAATGAAGTGTTGGCATTGTCTTAGCCTGTTTGCTTTCAAGTATCAATCATCTCAACTGGGCTTTTGGCAACGGGCAGCAAGCAGAAAATTGTAGATCCAATTATAGGTCAGATATCTTTTTTCTTTTTAAAAGCTTTTTACTTTATTATTATTTTTAAGTGTTTATTTATTTTTGAGAGAGGCACAGAGACGGCATGAGCAGGGGAGGGGCAGAGAGACAGGGAGACACAGAATCTTTAGCAGGCTTCAGGCTCTGAGCCATCAGCACAGAGCCCGATGCAGGGCTCGAACCCACGAACCGTGAGATCATGACCTGAGCCTTCGTTGGACGCCCAACTGACTGAGCCACCCAGGCACCCCCAGATATCTTTTTATTTTTATTTTTATTTATTTTTTTTATTTCTAGGAGAGAGAAAGGGAGACAGCGTGAGCAGGGGAGGGTCAGAGAGAGAAGGAGTCACAGACTGAAACAGGCTCCAGGCTCTGAGCTGGCAGTCAGCACAGAGCCCAACGCGGGGCTCGAACCCACACAACCGTGAGATCATGACCCAAGCGAAAGTCAGACGCTCAACCGACTAAGCCACCCAGGCGCCCCCCCCCAGATATCTTTTTAAAATAGAGTTTATTTATTTTGAGACACAGGGCAGGTGGGCAGAGAGAGAGAGAAAGAGAGAGAGGGAGAGAGAGAAAATCCCAAGCAGATACCACGCTGTCAGCACAGAGCCTGATGTGGACCTGGATCCTGTGAAATGTGAGATCATGACTTGATCCAAAATCAAGAGTTGAATGCTTAACTGACTGAGCCACCCCAGTGCCCCTAGATCAGATGTCTTAATGTTGCTGAAATAGGCAAAAATGTGGTAGAAGAAAAATACTAAAAAATGAAAAAATCAGACAAGCAATCTGTTGATTGAAGAAAAGTTCATCTTCCTCATTGCATGACTTAAATGGTGTTTGATAGCAACCAGAATATTTAAAGATTTTCACACTGCCCATTTTTTTATGATTATTTTTAATGGCTTATTGTGTATAACGGATCATTCCTGAGGCTTTGTTCTGGTATAAAAGGACAGTTCTTAAAAACGTCAAGTTGAATCTGTAGGCACATGTTCTCCCAGAATCTCCACCAGAGATCAGAAGATGGAAGGGTCACATGTTCTCTGCAGACTTTGCAGGCGTGTGACACAATGGCCCAGATTTTACAGATTCGAATAGGACTTTCGGGAACTTCCCACCCTCCGGGAATAACTGATTTAGTTAGGGAAACCTGGAGAATATTTTAAAAGATGACAGTTGAGTGTTCCTGAGAACCTTCTCCATGATCAACAGTGATTTTCTGTAGTGAAATAGTTTTTTCTTTATCCAAAAACATTCATTAAGCAAGCATTATGGAACCTCTAGCATCGACTACGTGCCAGGGCCAGGGAGCGGTTGTGGTACTGGATGCAAAGTCAGTCTCGTGGGACATGCAGGAACTAGAAAAGTGGCACTGCACCAGGTGACACAGTGCAGGGCAGCGGCAGGTGCTTCTGGAATCAGAGAGAGAAGCTTGAGTAAGTGTCCCAGGACGGGAAGAGAGGAAAGGCATTCCAAGCCAAAGGAATAGCAGGCATCAAAGTGCCGTGCTGGGGAACAGTATGACACAAAGAGAAACCAAGAAGAGTCCGTGTGGTGTGAGCAGAGGGATCAGGGGGTGGAAAATGAGGCTGGCACCTCAATCTTTAAGCATATGGGCCTCATGGGAGCTGTTGCTGCTGTTCCGTGGAGAAGGCGGCCCAGAGAACGCTAGTGCACATGGGCATTTGGCAATAGTTCCACTTCCACCAGAGTCCCTCTTTCTAGGAATCATATCATCCTCTCATATTCAGACTCTTGTCCAATGTCTCTTCTTGGCCATCGGCCAAAGAACTTAAGCTCTTTGTATCCAGGAAGGTTTAACATACCTTGAAAACCAAATGAGGGGTTTGGATAACTGTCCTGTTGGAAGCCATTGGAGACAAATTTAGGAGTTTCATGAGCAGAATTGTGTTTTAGAGTCAGCTTAGAGAGGGTGACACTGCTGTGTGTGGTCCAGGGGTGAAGTCATGAGTGGGACAGTGGTCAAGAGGAAGGAGTAAAGAGGAAACCCTATTAGTTGGTTATGGGGAATGAAGGAACTGGTCGATTGAAAGATGACAGTTATTTCTAACTTGAACAAAGAAATGGTTGGTGGGCCAGTTCTCCGAGCTTGGTGGCAAGTGACGAACAAGGATTTGGGGAATGTGATAAAATGTTTGCACCTGTTTTGTGGTGTTCAAAGGAGATACCCAAATGATGGTTGGATATAAAGGGTTGGCACTCAGGAGAGAAATATGGGCTGAAGAACAACGACTTGGGAATGCCTAGTAAGAAGATGGCCATGGAAGACTTAAGATCTCTGGGAAGGCAGATTACGAGAAGAGGGCCTAGGGCAAAGTCCTGGGGAAGAGAGACACTGATTGCTGGCCAGAGGAGATCCTTAAATGGCAGCTCTGTGTGATGTTAGGCAAGGGCCTGAACCTCTGTGCCTCAGTTAATCTATTTGTACGTTAGGGATAATTACCGTATAGGTTTCTCCCCTATCCTCCCCCATGTGTAAGCCGAAAAGACATAAAGCAAAGAAACAATGACCATTTCATACAGCAAAAACCCTCTATGGATTTCTTTCTGTTAGCGAAAATAGGTATTCACGTAGATTTTTTGTAGAAGTGAAGTTGTGTAGGGACACGTGGGTGGCTCCATCAGTTAAGGTCTGCCTCTTTTTAATTTTAAATTTATTTATTTATTTTTGAGAGGGGGGCAGAGAGAGAGGGAAAGGGCTCCACGTAAGGCTCAAATTCATGAACCATGAGATCATGACCTGAGCCCAAACCAAGAGTGGATGCTTAACTGACTGAGCCACCCAGGTGCCCCAAGTGTCCAACTCTTGATTTCGGCTCAGGTCATGATGTCCCTCATGAGACCAAGCCCCACATTGGGCTTTGTGTTGACAGCGCAGAGCCTGCCTAAGATTCTCTCTCCCTCTCCCTGTCTCTCTCTCTCTCTCTGCCACACCCCCCACCATCAAAATAAGTAAATAAACATTAAAAAAAAAAGAAGCGAAGTGATATAAAGCAAACTATCAGATTGTGGGGAAACCTGCAACTGCCTGAGTGTTATGTGTGGATGAAATGGGCTAACACACATAAAGTGCTTGCCAGGGTGTTTGTATGTAATAAGCTATCAGTACATTAGTAACTGTTTCTCTCCTGTGGCCGTGGGATCCACACCTGAGAGAACACAGAGAGTGATGGGTCTGAGCATGAATAGAAGACCTGGTTTTGAAACTCACTTCTATGGGCTGTGACACCAGGGACCAACTTACTTCACCCCTCTGGAAGCTCCCAAGCCTTGGTGAATGGTAGTAGTACCCAGAATACTTGTCCTGACCTGGGCTGACATTGGAATTAACTGTGGTCCAGAATCACTCCATCCCTGAGATTCTTAAGTACCCTGGGATCTCACCGAGGCATCAGGATTTTAAGTAACTATCCAGGTGATTCTACTGTGTTCCAGAGCGGAGAACGTCCTCCTTAGAAGGATCTTGTGGAGATCAAAATGGAAAGGATATGAAAAGGCTTGGTTAGTGCTAAGGTGCTTCTGAACCTTCTCTTTGTTTTCTTCACTAGCTCTGAATTGTCTCCCTCTAACTTTTGAAGAAAGTATGTATCATACTAAAAACAACGCCCCCGCCCCGCCAATGCTGGTCGTGGTAGAAAGCAGGCTTATATGGGTGCTCCCTCTTTGGCTCCAAAGCACACTTGGCTCCACCCTAACGATTCTGGGCTCAGCCACACTGGTCTGGTCTCCAGCGGCTCTCTCTAGCCCTTTGGAAGCTTTGGAAGGCCCAGATTTGACAAGCACCAAACAGCCTCTGTATGGGGAAGACCACAGGGACTAAAGTGGTGCATGGGTTCCCAAGGAGCATTGCAACATAGGACTTGTCCATCAGAACACTTTGGGATTCAAGAAAGCCCACTGCACGCTGAAGAACCCAAGGGGGAGGCGTGCTAGTTTAGCACCTGTTGCTCCACGTACAGAAATTGTACGTAGAAGCCCTGGATACTAGGAGAGGAGTTTCCACCTTGTTTTAGCAGCAGCTTGGATACCCTTCCCTCATCTTTATTTTTTGTCTCCTCACTGGAATCATGGTGGTTTTTGTCAGCTCCCATAAACCAATAGGTCAGATTTCTATTATCTAGTCTTAACCTCGATGGGCTTCTGTCATGTATGGTCCTGTCAGTCAGTCAGCAGACATCCATGGCTGGCATTATCTTCAGGGACACACCTGGAGCAGCAGATTCTGATCTACTGAGGGCTTGGTGGTAATGGTTATGAGCCTACAAGCAGACCTTACACTTGCTAGTGAGATTCCTGGTGGTCTTTTGATACCAAGTTCCACAGTCCCAAACTCAACAGTTAGATTTCTGCTTTTTCTCACCATCTTGAGATTGGGTCCTCAAGTTCCTTTTGATCAAGTTCTTGCAAACCATGGTATCCATCCAACTATCCATTTATGAAGCTACTCACCCATCTAATTCCCCCTCTACTCAGCTACTCTCATTCATCTTTTTCCAATCCCTCCCTCCCTCCCTCCCTCATCCATCACCACCCACTCATCTAACCATCCACTCACTTACTCTACAACCAAGTTCGGGTTCCTAGTATCCAGACAGTTTGTTTGATATTTCTGTTACTATCCCATGGAGACAGAATATACTCACCACATACTAGCTATTTTATTATTATTATTACTAAATTGATTAATCATTAATTCCGAAAATTTAAGGGCTTTCTCTGTGTCTGGTATTGTGCTAGTTACTACGGAGGATGCAGTGATGAATCTGAACTGAGTCTTGAAGATTGAGCATAATCCAGGTAAATAAAGTGGGCTGAGGAGTGGGGAAAAGACTTTCAGCCACAGGGAACAGCCAGTGCAAAATTTTTCAGGTACTAGAGGAAGTGCAGCTTATGCGGAGCTGGAGGTAGTAGCTCCCAATGCCAGGGTTGGACAGTGGGAGGCACAGAGCCTCCAGCAGTGAGACTGGAAAGATAAGCAAGGGCTGGGCATCTTGGAATGTCATGTTAAAATGTCTAGAGCTGTTAAAAGGATTTCAGCTTGGTAGTTGCACCTGACATTGACTTGGCTGCTTTGTCTAAAACCACAGCAGAGCCAGCATTCATAGACTTGACCTGGGAACCAGGTCTCCTGATCCTGCTCTCCAATCCACCACCCTACACGGCCACCCCTTCTCCTCTGACTCATTCTCCTTCTCCCCATATCTAATCTTCTTCATTTGTCAGCTTTTAATACAGATTTGCAAACCCTGCTGGAGCTCAATAAATGTTTGTTGAATGAATCACTAATTCCTGTCGAAGGTATGTGTATTTGTGCCTGAAAGACCTCTTGAATCTCTTTCTTCATTTTAGACTTACTTAGAGTTGTGTTGGTAGAAAGAGAATGCTACTGGGGTAGCATTAAAAAAATCAGGCTGCAGGCTGGTTCTCTCACTGACCAGATGTGCCCCTTGGCCTCTGCCGTCCTAACTATGAGAAATGATTGATAGGTCTGACTTGCCCGATGCTTATGGGATAGTTGTGAGCTGTGAGTAAGTCCATGCCTATGAGAAGTCTTTACTAACTGTAGAGTGCTGCACATCCGTAGGGTAGCATCCCCACCCCTCCTCTAGTTTAGGTGATTGTCATGCCTACCGTATCAGTCATGATTGTAGCAGAACACAGATCGTACACTTGGGGGTTTTTAATAAAACGACTTTTACAAAAGGGCGAGTGGGATTTGGGAAAACCACAAAGCATCAGGGCAGTACTTTGAGACTAGTAATAGCGGGGATCTTGCCCACTCCCCAGGGGCCTGAAGGGTCAAAGGAAGAGAGGCAGTGGATCAATCTATCAACCTCTCTCCTCGTTTCCTCCCATCTCCTGCCAGTGCTGAGCCTGACCAGAAGTCAGGGTCAAGATTATCCTGCTGTAGTCCATAAAGGTCAGCCTCCTGGGGCAGAGAACAAAGTGAATAAATGTGCCGTGTGGATCTGAGGGTCAGGGAGTAGGTGCTCAGCACCCCTGTCCTACCTACCTTTTTTCTCTCTCCTCTCCAAAGCCATGCTTGTTGCTATAAATGCCTTGTGGCCCCGCTGCTGGGGGCTCACTCCTGTTTGTCATCCAGCCTTTATTCAGGCCTCATCTCCCCCAGTAAGCCTTCCTGGAGCCTCTCTTCCTGCCTTGATATTGATCATACTGTGGGGACTGTTTGTTCTCTGGAGATAGGAACTCTGTTCTCTTTCTGTCTCCTACCATCCCCAGCCCCCTACCTGACTCCCCGCAACACTGACCCACTGACTAGCACAGGACCCGTGGGGAGCAAACCACAATGCCCTGAGCTGAGCCTTGTGACCCTGAAGCACAGTTCTTGATGGGTTTCTCCTCTCCTACAAAACCTTTGGTGGCTCCCCATTTTCCATGGATCAGAGATATTCCATACTCTTTTCTTTGCCGTCTGACAACCCATGCTGGCCACCCTGCTGAGTTGGGGCATTCCTGTCTTCCACTGCCATACCTTGGATTATTTAATGATTCATTCCTATTCAATTTGTGTTTAGAAGTTAGTATTTCATGTGACGTGGACTGCTTGAGTAACTCCGGCAGCCTCTGCAAAATTAGGGGAGAATCAGAACGCATACTGCAGCAATACTTACACACATTCTCCTCCCCGTCCACACACACTTATCAGCTCTGGCCTGATAAGGTGCATGGGGTGCTAGAAAGGGCAGAAGAGGTCTTTGGATCCACTGGTTCCTTCTTTCATTGGCTTTGGCCTTGAATGAGAACCTTTGTTTCCCACCTTTTCAAGAAGTGCATACTACCATCTTTCTGGGCAATCCTGGAGACCCTATGAGAATTACTATGTGGGTGCTGTAGAAGAAAAAGCCTTAAGGAAATGTCAGTAGGCAAGGGCTGTGCTGTACCCAAGGCAGCCTATTTGCAATGCCATTAGCCTTCTCGAAGGCAGTAGATGCCATTCCATTTGGCCTTTGCTGCTGGGTGATGATCACGTGTGAATGTGTGTGTATACATGTTCTATGTCTGGAAACTACAGATATTTTCATATCAAATGCTAGTTATTACAAATTGCTAAAAAATCAAGTATGCTCATCACTTCTTTGAAATTGGACTCACATCGAGGTGCCTGGGTAGCTCAGCTGATTAAGCATCAACTTTTGATTTTGGCTTGGGTCTTGATCTCAAGGTTGTGGGTTCAAGCCCTGTGGTGGGCTCCATGCTGGGTGTGGAGCCTACCTTAAAAAAAAAAGAGAGAGAAATTAGACTCACCATTAGATCTTATTTAATACCTTAATAAAGATGCCCCTATTATTGTATCACAATTTTGCTTTTTATATTTTGATAACCCGGATTTTACACAACTGCTTTTCTTGGGAATCCTGTGTATTTTATTTGTTTTATTGTATGCATGTAAGCACATTATTTTGAGAAGATTCAGAGACTGCTAAATAGGTCCCTGGTACAAATGTGCGCACAGACACGCATTACGCACACATAGATACATACACTGACACAGAACCCACAGCCTCTAAGGCTTAGATTCCAGGAAGTATCCTCAGGGAGGCCGCCAGAGCCGTGGGCCACTATTGTCTGCAGAGGCTCCAGGAAAACAGAGCGACGGACTTGGGAATGCCAAGCAATGGGGATAAAATGTGAAAAAACAAACTTGGAGGGCGAGGAGGGGCAGGGGGTCTTTGGGCTTAACTCCCAGCTCTACCATGGACTTGTTCCATGATTTGAGGCGAATTCCCTCGCCTCTGGGCTTCAGTGTCTCGATCTGTGAAATAGTGATGATAGTACCTACCTTGCCAGGGCCATGGTAGTGACAGAAAAGGAACAATAGATGCAACGTGTCTTCCACATTGTGACCTTGATGTACACTGTAGGCACGCAGCCATGATCAATGAAAAGAGGGGGCTCAAGGCGTGAGCTTTGTCCTTTCTGAGGAGGGGTGGCGAGCAGCCTGGAAAGTGGGTCCTCACCTGCCCTCTGCATGCACAGCCTGGGGACAGTCCCCACAAGCCTGATGGGGGGCCGACCACCGGGATCGCTCAGGGCCGGCATTCAGGGTCTGAAGAACTGAGGAAATCTTGCTCGCCTGGGTGCCAGGCACGAGGTTCTTCAAAGGACCCTGGCGCCCTGAGGTGGTCAGACCTCGTGGGGCGTGAGGTTAGGAGGAGGCCGCCTCTTCCCCACTTAAGGGAAGGCAGACCGTTAATGGGGCTGCAGTGGTGGGGCCTGGAATGCCAAGGCCCTGAGGACACCCTGTCCTCAGCTCACCTGGGCCTGCCTGTGGCTGAGGGCTGGGAGCTCCCCATGCAGCAGGCTCTGGCCGGGTTCTCAGGACGGCTGGCTGGAGGGCCGTGCGGCTCGGCCGGGAGCAGCTGAGTGAGCTCAGCCGGTGGCCTGCGCCTGCTTCGCTGGGGGTGGGGGGGTCGTCAAGGCAGGACCAGCACTAGGGGGTGGCAAGAGAGGCACGGTCTTTAACGTGCCCCCCCTCCAGCCCCCCCCAGGTTGCAGACCCTGCACTTGCACAACCTTGAGAATGGGGGCCCTTACATTTTGTAGCCGAGTACCTCTCTTGCCTTACCCTCGTCTGGGCCTTGGGTCATGGAGTACAAGATGACCCATGGGCCAGCCGTTTCCGGATTGGGCTTCATACGGAAACCACCTGAAAATGCAGAATTCCTCCTGAATCAGAATGTCTGTGGGTGGGGCCTTGGAATCTGTGGGTATCGGTATCCCTTCAGGTCATTGTCAGAGGCAGGTCCAGGAATGGCCCTTGGGAAGTGCTGGGGCTGATCTCAATCTTGCAGATCTTTTAAGTACTTTTCCACACACCAAACTTATCTGATTTTCACAATGTCCCACGAGCTAGGACATTTTTCAAAGCAGAAACTCGCATCGGTGATTATGTGGCAGAGCCAGAAGTAGTACTATTTGTTCATTCATTCATTCATTCATTCATTCATTTATTCATTTTTGTTTAGCAAACATGGATTAAATGTGTCTGCAGAGACACCCACCTAGACACTGCCTCTGAGTAGGGTACACACACACATACACACACACACACACACACACACACACACACACAGATGCACATGGACTACTAAACATGTGAGGGCTGTGGCGGTCAGAGGGAGAAGCAGAAGCCTCCTGGCAGGCTTCCTGGAGGAGGTCTCAGGCTGGGTTTTAAAGGTTGAGGTTGAGTGTGATTTCACCATTTATAGAAAGGCATTCTTGTGGACGGGGTTGCACATACAACGTCGTGCATTGCTGAACTCGAGAAGCCTAGTGTACTCAGGAGACGTTAAATACATGGGGATTCACTGAGAAGGGTCTGCGGGCCAGGCTGGGATGAGACTGCTGAGTTTGGATGGCTTCCTTCAGGTCACAAGGAGCCACTGAACATGTCTGGGCAGAAGAACGGCATCAGCCGTGTTGTTCTGTTGTTGTTGTTTTAATGTTTATTTATTTATTTTTGAGAGAGAATGTGAGCAGGGAAGGGGCAGAGAGAGAGGGAGACAAGGTCCTAAGAAGGTGCCGTGCTGTCAGCACCGAGCCTCACGTGGGGCTCAAACTCACGAACCATGGGATGATGACCTGAGCTGAAACCAAGAGTTGGACACTTAACCGACCGAGCCACCCAGGCGCCCCTCAACCGTGTTGTTTAACCCAGGGCTTGGCAAACGTACTGTGCCTGTGAACCACTGGCATCTTGTTAAAATGCAGGTTCTGACTCCATATGTCTGGGGTGGGACCTGGCATTCTGCATTTCTAACAAGTTGCCGAGGTTATGCTGCTGCTGGTTCCTGGAACACACTTGAAGTGGAATTTAAGTAGCTATACTTCAGATCAGTGTGCACTGATGAGGGGAGAGACCAGGGGCAGGAATACACCAATGCAGGCACCGATGTGTGTGTGTGTGTGTGTGTGTGTGTGTGTGTGTGTGTGGTGTTATTCAAGGAGGCTGTTGCTTCTCCCATCAGCTTTGAGAATCAGATCCTATCCGCCCTAGGTTATGTCATCCTCCGTGTTTCTCTCACCCTGAACGGGGCAGAGACAGGAAGCGTCAGAGCTCAGCTTTGCTCAGGTCTCTTCAGATGGTGAGTTTCAGGAACTGACATCGCAGTGCTCTTGGGGGATCATCCTAAGGCATAGGACTTGGAAGAGTCTTGCTCGAAGAAAGCATGACTGTCGCCCATGCTGGGTAAATCAGTATGACCACAAGTGCAGGACCCATAGAATGTGACCAGCTGTTTCAGTGGTTTTGTTTCTATTTGTGAAGTCTTCATTCTTGTCATCTGCTAGCAGAAGAGTGCCGGCAGTTGCCAGAGGTTTGAGAAAAAAAAATCATGGGAGAATTTACATTTGAGAAAATTCCATTCATTGACTTAATTATTTCTGGGAATTCAGAAAAGACCACCATGATCCTTTAGCCACGAAAATGCCTGGGCCGGCCTTGGTAATGCTAGAATTATGCAGTAGCAGCTTTTGAAAAGTCTTGTAGTATGCAGTTTTGTAGCCTGAGCCTTTTGCCCATGTTTAAAGTTTTTGTAATATTAAATATGTGCTATGGCGAGATAAGATGAAATTAACACAGAGAATGAAACTTATTAAAACCAGAGGGACAGTGATAAATCTTGAAGTCCTCACCCTGCCATCCTTCTTACGTGTCAATGCTGGGTTTTTTCCCCCCAGTTCCTCATCATTATGCACTTATTTTTGTTGTTGTTGTTTGCAGCGGCAATTAAACATTCAATTCTGTTTTCTGCTTGACATTGCTGCATAACTGTTTTTCCATGTTGCTATGCAGGCCTCATAATCAAGTTCATGGGCTGTATAATTCGCTGGTGAGATGGATGATCATTTATTCAAACCTTGCCATTGGCTGTTTCAGTCACATGATCCTATTAAAAATGGAATGAGCAATACTGTTAGTGGGAGTGTGAAATGGTACAACCCTTTTGGGAAAGCTTTTTGGCAATATGTATCACAGGCCTGAGAAATGTTCATTGCCTTCGAGCTAGTCATTCCACTTCTGGGAATCTCTCATAAGGCAATAATCTAAAGTGCAGACCCAGATTTATGCACCAAGTTCAAAACTTTATGGACAATAGAGAAAAAGCAAAACAACCTGAATGTTTTAACATAGGGGAAACATTATGTAAAAGGTTACGTAGCTGCTCAACGGAATATTATACAGTCATTAAAAATGTTTATGAAGCATTTATAAAAGAAAAATGCTGACATTATGATTGAAATAAGCAGGACGTAAAATTATATTTATGCTATGTTCCCAGCTGTGTAAAAATAGCCTGCTAAGTATGGCTAGAAAAAGTTTGCAGGGAAACCTAGCATGGTGTTAACAATGAGTGGTGGGGACAGAAGAAGTTTTATTTTTCTTTTGATTTCTTGTGTCTTAAAAAAAGTTAATTTTGTTCTGATAAATGAACACACTTTATTGCAAGCAGTAAAGGAAAATGTAATGCAGAAGCTCACCTTTGTTAATTGTTCTCCTTGCACAATCTAAAATGCATCTAAAACATGCATTTCCCAAATTAACTGAGTGTGAGGATATCAGGCCAAATGATTTTTGAAGCAGTTGTACATCTTTGTTTTTTGTCTTGTAGAAGTCGTTTGCTTTTTGTATAAAACATACATGTATCCTTAGATAGTTTAAATTCTACATAACGCAATTTTTGGGTATCAGCATTATAGTCCCTGGGTTTTTCTTTACAAGAAAAGGGAGGAGGATGAGGTCAGCTATCAGGCAAACTTAGCACTGGTTATGCACATTATCAAACGGGCATTACTACCACATCTTGAATTTCTTGAATGTCTTGGATGTGGAGTAAAGCTGGTTCATTGACTAGATAATTTATATAGATATACACATCTGTTATACTAGATAATTAATATGGATTCAAAATTCTTTTTTAGGAGCAAGTTAAAATAGAAAACCTCTACATTTCTATGTTTTCCAAATATTCTATCTGACTAAATATTTATTTGATAATAATTAGAACAGTCTTTAAAACACACAGCCACATTATAGAATGAATAAGTCATGGGGATGTAATATACAGCATGGTGAATATAGTAAATAATACTGTACTGCATATTTGAAAGTAGCCAAGAGAGTGGATCTTGAAAGTTCTCATCGTAAGAAAAGAAAGTTTTGTAACTATGTATGGACTTATTGTGGTGATCATTTTGTAGTTTATGTAAATACGGAATCATTATGTTGTTCACCTTTAACATAATGTTATGTCAATTATACTTCAATAAAAAGATAAAGATCACATGGTTAAGAACAAAACAAAACAAGAAAATCCCCCAAACTCCACACAGGCACATAATGAGTTCTTCAAGAAGGATGGTTTTTTTTTTAAAGTTTATTTATTTATTTTGAGAGTGACAAAGACAGTGTGAGTGGGAGAGGGGCGGAGAGAGAGGAGAGGGGAGAGAGAGAGAGAGAGAGAGAGAGAGAGAGAGAAAATCCCAAGCAAGCTCCGCACTGCCAGCGCAGAGCCTGACGCAGGGCTAGAACCCATGAAGTGTGAGATCATGACCTGAGCCGAAACCAAGAGTTGGATGCTTAACTGACTGAGCCACTCAGGCGCCCCACAAGAAGGATGGATTAAATACATTTTGGTATGTACATTCAGTAGAATACTCCACAGTTATTAAAGATAACAATAGCACTCCATATATATTTTTTAATGTTTATTTTTTGAGAAAGAGAGTAAGCAGGGGAGGGGCAGAGAGAGAGAGGGAGGCAGGATCTGAAGCAGGCTCCGCGCTGTCAGCCCCAACTCGGGACTTGAACTCATGGACTCTGAGATCATGACCTGAGCTGGAGTTGGATGCTTAAGACACTGAGTCACCCAGGCGCCCCTCACTAAGTCTCTTACTCTGTTTGTTGCATTAGGGATATATAAGATACTTAGACATTATTATTTAAGATATGAAGATATGATCATTGATGCTAGAAGGGTTCCTTCAGAACAAGGCTGTATGAACTTTGCATTTCTACTTCTCTCATTCACATAGGGCTTGGTAAGTGGTAGACGCACAGTGAAATTTTTCTAAGGGACTGAAGGTTTGACACAATGCCCTTTCTTCTCCAGGAGAAGTGGTTATGGAGGGATGATATTCACAAATAAACATGTGCTAGCAAAATAAGACACTGGCATCAAAGACTCTTACTGAATAATCCAGTGTGTGCCAGGGATTGCAATAATGGACTTAATTTCCCTCTATCCTTTCAACAATGCATGAAATAAGTACCTTTATGTCCAGTTTACAGATGAGGAAACTGAGGCTGGAGTTTTAACCTCTGTCTGCTTTACTCCCCAA
The DNA here is from genome assembly GCF_008692635.1 of Crocuta crocuta. Classification (NCBI taxonomy): domain Eukaryota; kingdom Metazoa; phylum Chordata; class Mammalia; order Carnivora; family Hyaenidae; genus Crocuta; species Crocuta crocuta. Next base: position 2,441,636 of record NW_027530971.1, read on the forward strand.
CCCCTGACCTTTCCACAGGGCAGGAGAGGCGCCAGATGAGTGACTCAGGAAATAGGGTCAAAGGTTTCCCTCTTCTGAGGCAGGTCTGCTTTCATTCCAGGTAGCTAATAAAGGCTGCCCATTTCGTTTATTATTGTCTAGGTATCTTCTGTGCTGGATTCCATGTGCCAGTAAATTGGTGAAGGGCGTGGCATTTAAAACAATGTTAATAATAGGACATTTGGAACCCGTCTGCCCAATTAAGGGTTTAATTTCTTTTCTTTTTTTTAAATGTTTTATTTATTTCTAGGAGAGAGAGAGAGACAGCGTGAGCAGGGGAGGGTCAGAGAGAGAGGGAGTCACAGACTGAAACAGGCTCCAGGCTCTGAGCTGGCAGTCAGGGACGTCTGCTTTGGATTCTGTGTCTCCCTCTCTCTGCCCCTCCCCCACTCACACTCTGTCTCTCTCTCTCTCTAAAACAAATAAACATTAAAAATTTTTTTTAAAAAGAATGTTTACTTATTATTGACACATAATTGGCATATAACATTAGGTTTAGGTGTACAACATAATAATAATTTGATACATGTGTATACCAAAATGATCGCCACAATAAGTTTAATTAATATCCATCACCTCAGATAGTTACAGGTTTTTTTTTTTTTTTTTCTTGTGGTGGGAACTTCTAAGGTCTTTTAGCAACTTTCAAATATACAATAGAGTATTGTTAACAGTGGTCTTCTTGTAGTACATCATATCTTACAATTGGAAGTTTATACCTTTGCTTAACTTCACTTGTTCCTCTTACCCACCACCTCCTGCCTCTGGCAAGCACCAATCTGTTTCCTGTTTCTATGAATTTATTTTTTTTAAGATTCCGCATATGAGTAAGATCAGACAATGTTTGTCTTTCTTTGTCTGACTTATTTTACTTAGCAATGCCCTCTAGTTTCTTCCATGTGGTCACAAATGGCAAGATTTCCTTCTTTTTTATAGCTCTAATATTGCAGTGTGTGTGTGTGCGTGTGTGTGTGTGTGTATCTCACATTTTCTTTATCCATTCATCTGTCAATGGACACTTAGGTTGTTTCCATGTCTTGGCTATTGTATATGAACATGGAGTGCAGATAACTTTTTCAGATAGTGATTTTATTTCCTTTGAATAAATACCCAGAAGTGGAATTGCTGGGCCCAGTTGACTTTCATTATATGCTGCAGTGATGGGCTATAAAGTCACCGTGAAAACTGAATTAGTGAATATTGCACCATTGTTCCTAGGGGGAAATATAGGGTTAAGTTCCTGAAAGCCTCTGGTCACAGTGTCTTCATCGACTGATCAACAGGTAACCTTGTTGTAGCTGTGTTATTTCTGTTTAATATATATTCTTGATTCATCAACACTGAGCCCACAGCTAACAGCACCATAACTCAGGCCTCAACAAAGCTTAGACAACACATCCTTTCTCTGTAAGGCATATCACTGCCTTCTAGTGCTTAGGAACAATAGACAGGACTTCCGGGCTATACTTGGGGGCCATTTTTAACAGGGAGGTCACCTACAAAAAGTAAAAAAAGGGGCGCCTGGATGGCTCAGTCGGTTGAGCGTCCGACTTCGGCTCAGGTCATGATCTCATGGTTAGTGGGTTCGAGCCCCGCATCGGGCTCTGTGCTGACAGCCAGCTCAGAGCCTGGAGCCTGCTTCAGATTCTGTGTCTCCCTCTCTCTCTGACCCTCCCCTGCTCACGCTGTCTCTCTCTCAGAAATAAACATTAAAAAAAAAAAAGTAAAAAAAAAAAGAAACACACAGTACTAAAAAGACCACGAAACGGATACTTGTTTACACTATGAGAGCTGAAACAAGAAGACAGTTGACTTCTTCAACCCTCCAGGCAACACGTGTGTAATAGCTCGCTAGAGCTGCTGTAACAAAACCCCACGGGCTGCGGGTCTGAAACAACGGGAATGAGCTGTCTCCGGGTTGTGGAGACTGGAAGTGTGAGATGAAGCTGTGGGTGGGTTTGGACACTCCAACGCCTCTCTTCTTGGTGTGTAGACGGCCACCCTCCCTCCGTGTCTGCACGTGGTCTTTCCCAGTGTTTCCATGCGTCCCGACCGCTTCTTATAAAGACATTAGTCTGGTGGGACTGGGGCCTAGTCTCACGGCCTCGTTTTAATATGATCGTCACTTTAAAGGCCTCGTCTCCAAATACACTCACGTTCCGAGGCACGCGTGGGTTTTGGACGCCCCGCAGTTCGACGCACAGCAGCGGGTGTCACGGGCCTCAAGTTTTCACTGTGCTGTGCATGTTTGTAAACAACCTCAAAAGCGTTGTGAGTCTGGTAGCCCCACATATCCACACTGTTAATTGTCTGACGTTTCAGTTACCCGTTACCTGCAGTCAACCGTGGTCTGGAAGCAGGTGCTCCCGGTTCTGACGCAGCATCAGAAGGTCACTAGGAGCCTCACGTTTCCTCCTGACACTGAGCCACTCACCCCATTTCATCTCATCAGCGGGCATGTTGTCATCTCATGTCATCACAAGAGAAGGGTGAGTACAGCACGGAAGATATTTTGAGAGAGAGAAACCACCTTCAGGTAACTTTTATTACAATGTATTGTTATAATTGTTCTATTTTATTATCACTTTTATTGTTAATGTGTTACTGGGCCTAATTTAGAAATTAAACTTTATCAATGGTATGTATATGTAGGAAAAAGCATGGTGTTTATAGGGTTCAGTACTGTCCACAGTTTTAGGCATCCACTGGGGATATGTCTTGGAATGTATCACCTGTGGGTAAGGGAGAGTTACTGTACTGCTTTGGGGATTATAAATTTTAGCAAGGGGGCAAATCTGCAAATATGGAATAATATTTTGGGAATAGCGAGGACTGACCGGAACTGTATCAATGACCGCTGAGGGGACTGTTGAATTTTTAAAAAATGTTTATTTATTTTGAGAGAGCGAGAGTGGGAATGAGGGAGTGGTGGAGAGAGAGGGAGAGAGAATCCCAAGCAGGCTCTGCGCTACCAGCACAGAGCCCAATGTGAAGCTTCATCTCACAAACCCTGAGATCATGACCTGAGCCAAAATCAAGAGTCAGATGCTTAACTGACTGTTAAGCCCTCCAGGTGCCCCTGAAGTTTTGATACTTGCAAGGCTGGCCTGAGATAAACATCTAACTCTAAGAAGATAACCTTCCCCGGGCGCCTGTGTGGCTCGGTTGATTGAGCACCTGACTTAGGCTCAGGTCACCATCTCGCCGTTGGTGAGTACAAGTGCCACATCAGTCTTGCCGCCAGCAGGGTGGGGCCCACTTCGGGTCCTCTGGCCACTTCTCTCTGCCCCTCCCCCACTTGCACTCTCTCTCTGTCCCAGCAATAAATAAACATAAAAAGAAAAGAAGATAACTTTCCCTCCAGTTCCGTAGACATGGACCTAGGTACATCGTCTGGGCAACTAAAACAAACTTAGTTACTTACTCTCTAGTCACTTCCTCCCGTTCCCTCTTGCTTAAATTCTTCTCTTTGAGTAAGATCCTATTTAGTTTAAAGACAAGGGAAACAATAGTGCATGTAAAGTTTCTGGCCTCACCCAAAACATTATAAAATGAGCTATAAATTTTGAGAACTCAGTGTCTGCACGCTCTGTCACTTTCTAGAAAATCTAAGCCAGACAGCTGGAGGGGATGGAGTGGGAGAAAGGAGGACAATTTCTCACACTCCTTTAGTGCTAATTGTCTCTGCAATAGGTTCCTTTTAATTTTCTCATTTAGCTCCTAACAGAGCCTCGGGGGTGGGGCATGCCAGCTATTATTGGAGAGGGAGATTGAGTTGCATGAGGTCATCTGGCTGTTTAGGGGTTAGCATCAGAACTGAGGACTTGAAACACCGTCCTGCCCTCAGACTTGTTTTCTTTCTTTGACTTTTGAGTTGGGACAAACAGATGTTGATAATCAGCGCATCTATATTTATGAAGACCAACAGTTCTTTGTAGGCCTTGAGGTATTTGTGAATTCTTTTACTTTTCTATACTCATTTCTTGATTATCTCTTATATGCAAGAGAGGGCATGGGTATCAGGATCCCAAAGTGAGTGAACCCTGGCCTCCATGCTGGTGGATTTCTGAATGTCTAGAGGGTGTTGGCCAGTAGAACTAGACTGTGAGCCGCATATGCGATTTTAACTTGTTTAGTAGCCACAACAGAAAACTGAAACAGGTGGAATTAATTTGATAATATATTTATTTAATACAATATATCCAAAATGTTACCATTTCAACACGGAGCCAGTAAGAATATTGTGAATGGAATATTTTACATTATTTTATGCATATTACATTTTTTGGAAACTTAGTGTGGATTTTATGCTTACAACATATCTTAATTTTTCCTGGCATCATTGGTGTTAATAGTCACATGTGGCTAGTGGCTACCATATATCTAGGGAGAGTTATTTCTAAATTGATTTGTATACCACCCTGGGCTGAGGGTCATAAGGAAAGCCTATACCCTGGGAATACAAGGAGTAAGTATTTCATTGGGAATTGCTTCTGAAGGCTTTCCAGCGGAGGGGGTTTTTGAGTTGGGACTTGATTGTACTTAGAAGAGAAGGGCATCCTTGGCAGAGGTCGGGGCACCTATCTGGGGCTAGTGAAAGGGGAAGGCTCTATTCCTGAGCCAGTTTGGCTTGAGTTCTGCAGTCAGACTTGAGTTCCAGAAGGGACAGTTTTCAGTCCTCATGAGTTTGTTCAGGGCTGGGTACTTGGAACCGAGTAAGCCAATCCCTGCGCTCCAGGAGCTCATCTCTAGACCAGTGCTTCTTTGTTTGTTTGTTTATTTATTTTGAGACAGACACCACATGAATGGGGAAGGGGCAGAGGGAGAGGGAGAGAGAGAATCCCAAGCAGGCTGTCAGCTTAGAGCCCGATGTGGGGCTGGAATGCATGAAGCCGTACGATCACGACCTGAGCTGAAACCAAGAGTCGGATGCTTAACTCACTGAGCCACCCAGGTGCCGCTAGACCAGTGCTTCTTAAACTCAGGTGGGCATCGGAGTCCCTGAAGAACTTGTGAAATCGCCAGTGTTGTGTCCCAGCCCAGAGTCTCTGATTTAGTAGGCCTGGAGCGGGGCCTGAGAATTTGCATTTCTCAGGGGGGCACCTGGGTGGCTCAGATGATTAAGCATCCAACTTCGCCTCACGTCATGATCTCACGGTTCATGGGTACGCGCCCCGAGTGGGGTTCTGCGCTGACAGCTCAGAGCCTGGAGTCTGTTTTGGATTGTGTCTTGCTTTCTCTCTGCCCCCTCCCCTGCTTGGGCACTCTCTCTCTCCCTCTCTGAAATAATAAATGAATAAACTTTAAAAAAAAGGATTTGCATTTGCAGCAAGCTCTGAGCTGCTATTGCTTAGAGAATCAGTATTTGATAACCACTAGTCCACCCGAAGAATAAAGCCACAGACATTCATTCAACAAACATTCCCAGCTTAGCTCTTGGTGGCAGGTACTGCATTAGCACTGCGGGTAGATGTGAGCAAGATAAGTGAAGTCTTCATCATGGAGCTTCAAGCATGGACATAAATAACAGACGGTGGTGAACTCAGGCATCTGGTGTTGATCTGATAATAATAGTTTCCTACTTTTGCCTTAAATTCTGATGCCTGCAAAGCTTACAATGTTTTGACGTTCAAGATTATTTCAACTCTGCAAGAGAAGTTTTCTGTAAGAAAGGGTTTGCTATTTCTGTGATATACTTTGCTCCAGGGGCTTTATGCACACGATGGCATTGTATTCTGACAGTGCTACAAGCACCGCTGTCTCTCTTTATTGAGTGACAGTGGCTGTGCGGGGTGACATGCCCATATTCCCACGTCTAGATCATGGCGGAGCCGTGCTTTGCTTCCGGCCTGTGTTCTTGCTCTTCCATCGTCTGCACCTATTAGCAAAATTCACCCCTCCTCCAGCTTTTCGAGTGAATTTATCTTGCTCATCTTCCGGATTTCTGAGCAGTGACTGAATGACTCTTAAGGAAAGCCTCTCTTGACCTCCTCGATAAATGTCAGTCATATATCTACTGATTATTTAATTCACAGGGCCTGTCATTGGTAGTGCTTAAATAACATTTGTAGCTCGGATGCATGAGATTGATGAATTTAATGAGACTGGAGAAGGCTCCTTAGAGAAGGTGGAGCTTGACATACTGAGCTGAAAAGACATTCCAGGACCCTGGCGTGAGGAGAGGGGCAGCCTGGTGGTTAAAACCAGAGATGGTCTTGAACCCAGAGGGGTGGAGGCCTGGGGGGGGTGGTGTAGGCGTTCGCACAAGCTTGGGATTTGGGTAGGTGGGTGAGGGTCTTAATGGGGAGAGATTGGTTGCAGGGGTAGAAGTGGAATTCTGAAAATAGGGAGCCCCTGAATGTTTGGGGGTAGATGGGACACATGTAGCTCTTTTTAAAAAAAAAAAATTTTTTTTATTTTAGAGGCAAAACTCAACTCCTCAGGGTCCCATGGTGAGGGAGTCCGTAGGAAGACTCATGTTAGGATTCAAGCTTCAAAGTCATATGACAAGGATCCTAGCACACATCCCAGTACAAGATTGTGAGCCATTTGCTTCACCACTTTGAAAGACGAGACCCACCCCCCCGCAAAAAAAAAATCACCAAATTCATTGTGCTGTTTCGAGGGTCAAATGATGTCATATAGTGTTAATTGTCTGGGATAATGGCAGGCACCTAAGACACACTTGCTATTATTGTGAAGGTCCTTTCCCTCAAGTCTTTCCTTTCTTCTTTCCTTCTCTCTTCGTAATTGCCCACAGAAAGATTTTTTTAAAAAATATTTTTAATGTTTTATTTCTGAGAGAGAGACAGCATGAGCAGGGGAGGGTCAGAGAGAGAGGGAGACACAGAATCCGAAACAAGCTCCAGGTGCTGAGCTGTCAGCACAGAGCCCAACGTGGGGCTCGAACCCACAACCGTGAGATCATGACCTGAGCCGAAGTCGGACGCTTAACCGACTGAGCCACCCAGGCGCCTTTCCCACAGAAAGATTTTTAAGGGCTCCTGGGAGGAACCCTCAAGCTGACTCTTGGCATCTCGGCAGGTAGGACGTCACTGCGGGGCTAAAAGACAGGATCTGAGGGTGGCAGGCAAGGCACAAGGCAGAGCCGGCCACAGCCGGAGGGTTCCCCGCCGCAAAGGGCAGATCATCACCTTCTGGCAACCCCGTTTCGACATCTGCAAGGGGGGCACCATAATGCCATCTGACCATCACGGCTACTCTTATTCCCTCCCTGCCCACGTTCCTGATCCCCTCCATGGACATCAGGTAGCCGCTGCCAAGGCCAGCAATGGGCTGAGGCCCCATCAGAGGAAGGCCATGGAACACGCTAATCCGAAGGGAGGTCCCTGCCCACAGGGAGCCTGCCCTGCGCTCACCTCCACGACACACAGAAACAAAGGAAATCTTGAAGAAGGAAAAAGAAATGTGGCTGCAGAGCCTTTGGAAGACCCAATTACAGCAAATCTAAAAATAAAGCCAGGGGAGGACCAGTGTACATTTAAGTTTTTCCTCGAATGCCCGAAACGTTTCCTTTTTTTTTTTTTAACCTGACAGGAGAACAATGTAAGTCAACAGACATATTTTGCTTTATTTTGTTGTGTTGGACCCAGAAAAGCTCAGGGGAAAGAGTTCCTGAGATTGTAGCTTGTTGCCTGAAGATCCAAATCGGGGAAAGTTATTTTTATACCTAGTGGTTTTTTTTTTCTTTCTTTCTTCTCCTTTCAACTGCCTGGTATTTATCCTCACAATTAGGGGGTTTGTCTTGTGAAACAAAGTATTTTTTTTTCCTTTCCTTGATTATAAAAGAAATACATGTTCATTGTAGAAAATTAGAAACTACCAAAAAAAAAAAAAAGGAAATGAAAAAAGACTTCTGTCACTCAAAGATAATAATGGTTGTTTCAATACGTTTTCTTCTAGTCTTTTTCTCTCTTTCTTCCTTTGCTTTGCTTTGCTTTCCTCTTTTATCCATTTTGAGAGAGAGAGAGAGAGAGAAAGAAGAGAAGAGAAGAGAAGAGAGAGTGGGGGAGGGGCAGAGAGAGGGAGAAAGAATCCCAAGGCAGAGCCCGAACTTGGGACTCTAACTCACAAATAGTGAGATTATGACATGGCCAAAACCAAGAGGGCCAAAACGCTTAACCCAATGAGCCACTCAGATGCGCTTTGGTCTTCTTTTCCCCTCTGCTCCTTTTAAATAGTTAAGGACATGGAATACATACAGTATCATATCCTACGGTTGTAATGAAATATTTCGACACATGGAAGAATACACTCTGTGTCACTTTTCGGTCACTCCTCTCTCCCTCTCTCCCCAGAGGGAAGTCTGTTCCTCATTCTCTTGCTTCTCTTCATGGTTTTCCACATATTTTATGTGTCACTAAATAACATATTGTTTAATTTTGCAAGTTTTGATCTGTATAAATGCCAGCATAGCGTATGTTCAAGCTCAGAAGTGCCAAGATTCTTATGGGGACTGGTCACCTGCTGACTCTGGGTGGACCACCTGGTGTGCAGTGTAGATAGTGGAAGTATCAATACCATTCTAGATGAGTCAAGACATAAAAGAAGGTTAGGAAGCCATTGCTTTTAGTTTTGATTCCTTCTGGGTTTGTGATATGATGATGTGTTTATTTCTAGTTTGTTCATTTTTACTGCTGTTTAGTATTTTCTTGAATGAGTGTATCCTCAGTTATAGTCCTTATTCATTGTCCTGTCAATAGACAGTTGAGTTGTTTCCGGTGCCTGGCTATTCCAAACAGTGCCATTTATGAACATTTTTGGGCATGTGTCCTGGCTCACATATGTAAGAGTTCTTCATTTGCAGCGTATATCTATGTTAGATGAACTAGAAAATGGTAAAGTATCTTGTTAGATGATTACACATTCCATTTAAACTCCTGTGGCAAGGGTCGCAGGGCTTCCTGCTCCTTGAGACCCTTGGCGATGCTGGGTTTTGTGGGCTCTTCTGTCCTTGGCATCCTGGTAGATGAAAGTGATCGCACTGTGATTTTAATTTGGATTTTCTAATTAGGTTGACTGCCTTCAAAGATATCTTCTTTTTTGAATATGGCTCATTTTTCTCTTCTTTCTTTGCTTCCTTTCTGTATGAGAGTGCTTTTTATACTCTATTATTGACCAAGGGTTCAGTGTTGTGAATATTTTCTCCCAGTTTCTGCCTTTTTGCTTTTTTAAAAACTATATTTTTATGAACAGAGGTTTTTTAATTTATCAATTTGATAAAGGTTTATGCTTTATAGGTGTCTTAATTAAGAACTCCTCTATCCTGGAATCATCAATATGTTCCATTAAAAAAATTTTTTTTTAGTGACAGAGAGAGTGGAGAGAGAGAGAGAGACAGAGAGAGAGACAGAGAGAGAGAGAGAGAGAGAGAGAGAAAATGAGAGGGGTAGGGGCAAACAGAGAGGGGAAAGAGAATCTGGACTCAGGGCTCCATCTCAGGACAGTGAGATCACACCTGAACTGAAATCAAGAGTCAGAGACTTAACTGACTGAGCCACCCAGACACCCTGGTACATTGCATTTTTAAAATTGTATTTTAAACTGATGGTTGTTGGGTTATAAAATGTAATTTTTTTAAATGCAGTTTTTTTTAAGTCTTGCATACTCAAAATTTTGTTAATTTTCTTATTCTTTCCAATAATTTATTAGTGTCTATTGATGTTTTTCTGTGGACAATCATATAATTTGGAAATAAAGGTAATTTTTATACCTTTCTTTTATTTGTATTGTCTAATTGCATGAGGTAGGACCTCTAAAAAAATGTCAAATTTTTAAACTAGGATAGCAATATTTTTGCTGACTGTAAAGGAAATTCTTCTAATAATTCATCATTAAGTATGATATTTACTTTGGAGTTTTATAATGTCCTTTTTCAAGTTAAGGAAATTTCTTTCTATTTCTAGTTTGCTAAGCCTTTTTTAAAAAAAAACATTTATTAATGCTGACTTTTTAAGGAGCTTTGTGTAACTACTCATATGATTTTGTGATTCATCTTACTTAATAGGTTATGATGATTAATAGCAAAAATAAATAACTAAGTCAACATGACATTTCTTGGGTAAATCAAATTTTGGTTATGTGCGGTATCTTTATAATTTCTGGATTTGACTTGCTAAACTTTTGTTAGGAGACTTTGCATTGAGGTTCATGTTGCTAGTGATTTTATGGACTAGTGATTTTTCCCTTTTTATATCTGCTTCACTTTTATATCAAAGGTGTACTTTTCTCATCAAATGAACGGCTGAGTCATTTTCCTTTCTGGTTCTCTGAAAGAGTTTGAATGATCTGCAGTGACCTGTCCTTGACATTTAGTTAGAACTTCCTTTTGTCACCACTGAGACCGTGAGTTTTTTTATGGGATGGTTTTAACTTAAAGATTTAATGTTTTTAATGGTTAAAGGAAAAGCCAGGTTTACAATTCTCTTTTAGTCAGTTTTGGTAGATTGTCCTTTTCTAGTAATCTTTCCATTTTATCTGAGTCTTAAAATTTATTGGCATGAAGTTCATTGTGGTTTTTTTTTTTAACTCTTTAATTAATCTCTGCCCTAGCTGTAATTGTTCATCCCTTTTATTATTCCTAATATTATTTATTCAAGCCTTAGGTCATTTTTTTTTGTTGATCATTCTCATTGAAAGGTTATCAATTTTATTAGTCTTCAACAAAACCCCAACTTTCAACTTCATTAAACCTATTATATTTTCATTTTCTATATTCCTAATTTCTGCTCTCATTTTTAAAAAAAATTAAAGCATTTTTTTTTAAAAGCATTTTTTAAAGTTTATTTATTTTTTGAGAGAGAGGGCGTGCATGTGCACGTGGGAGAGGGGCAGAGAGAGAGAGAAAGAGAGAATCCCAAGCAGGCTCCACACTGTCAGCACAGGGCCCAATGTGAGGCTCGAACCCATGAACTGGAGAGATCATGACCTGAGCCACAATCAAGAGTCAGACACTTAACCGACTGAGTCACCCAGACACCCCTGTTCTTATTTTTATTTCTTATGTCTACTCTCTTTGGATTTATTCTGTGGTTATTTTCTAATGCCTTAAGTTGGATATTTAGCTCCCCATATTTCAGCCTTTCTTCTTTTCTAATCTAAGCATCTAAAGCTATATATTCCTCCTCAAGTGTTGTTTTAGCTGTGTTCAATCATTTTGATGTGCAGCATTTTCACTGGCATTCAGCTCTGTGTATGCTCTAATTTCCACTTTAGTTTTCTTTCTTATTTAAAAAAAAGTTTTAAACATTTATTTATTCTTGAGGGACAGAGAGAGACAGAGTGTGAATGGGGGAGGGACAGAGAGAGAGGGAGACACAGAATTCGAAGCAGGCTCCAGGCTCTGAGCTGTCAGCACGGAGCCTGACGCAGGGCTCAAAGTCCTGAACCGTGAGGTCATGGTGTGAGCCAGGGTTGGATGCTTAAGCGACTGAGCCACTCAGGTGCCCCTAGTTCTTTCTTTGATCTTTGACTTCTGTAGAAGCATGTTCATAGGTTTTCAAAACCATAAGATCCTCTTCATTGTCTTTTTGTTATTTATTTCTAACTGAATTGCTTTGTGGTCAGAGAATGCAGTGTATATGCTTTGATTCTGTATCATAAGGGAAAGCGGTATGGGCGGCACTTTTTATACACTATCTTGATTTCTCCCAACAAAGATTCCAACAGAAAGTCACATGTATTTAACAGATGAGAAAACTGAGGTAAGTGGAGGCAGCAAGAGCTAATTCAGGTTAGTTTAACTCAGAACAGTTTTTTTCTACTCTTACAATAGCTTGGTCAGTTATTTGGAAAATAAGATTAAATAATAATAAAGTTAGACTATTATTATATAACATTCATATTGGGAAAATGTGAAGTTAAAGGCTTTCTGGGTATTTCTCCTTCCTAGCTTAGTGCTAGCTCTTCGTTAATTTCTCCATCTATTCACTGTATCTGTTGAGGCCACCCCAGGGTGGGTCTGGGGCTGAGCTCTGGGTCTATATCTTGATCTTAAGAAGTCCATGTTCTAGTTAGAAAGTGACGAAAACTTGGGATGCCCTCTCCTGACATGATTCTTAGCATTGTGGGGTCACTTGTTCTTTTAGTGACGTGTAAAAATATCTCTTAGAGAACTCCCAGAGGAAAATGATGAACAGAGTTGCTATTTCCGAGCTCACTGCTGTGGTGATGATTCTATAATCATTGTGTATTTTAGGTACCTGCCCTTCCCAAGTCTCCTGCCCTGCCTCCAGGTTTGGGGATACCTCTGGTTTCCATCCTTAGCTCTCTCCCTGGGAAGTTTCTCTTAATCCCGTCGTCGTGGCTTCCTCATGAATGCGGAATCTCTCGGGTCTGTGTGTCCAGCCCTAGCCTTGGCTCTGTTTCCTGTCTCAATTGACCAGTGTCTTTCTGCCGAGGATGCCAGTTGCCCTTGGTCTTGGAGGGTGAAGGCCGTGAACGTCCTTGAGTTCAGGATGGTGGCAGGGATGCATTCTTCTGCTTTCCCATGCCCCTTCCAGATTCTTGCCCCCTGCCTGGGTGCAGCACACCCCACCCACTCCCCCCTTTGCTCTTCATTGCCAAGGCCAACCAGTGGCCTGGCACTTTTTTTCATACAGTCGATGTTTCAACTCATCTTCCTACACCACCTTGTGAGAAAGTCATTCTTACCTCTGGTTTATAGATGAAGAAGCTGGGAGCCTAGAGAGGTGAAAATGTGGTCCAGGTCTTGGCTGGGGATGCAGGCTCAGGTCCACATCTCAGTGGTGGTCGCTTTGCTCCATTCTGTGGCCTGGGAAGACCCAAGATCCCATTCCTGCTGCTGCCAAGTGGTGGCCGTGGGCAAGTCACTGGTCTTCGATGGACATAGTTCCTCCATTCTGAAACCAGGAGACTCATACCTACCTTTGCTTTTCAGCAGATTGTTGGATGTTTCAAAGCAAGTGGAGAGCTCTTTTTAGAAGATACATGAACTTAGGCTGGCTGTGGGGTCCACCTGTGAGCCTCACACATGCTCTCTGCCCAAACCGGGATACGCCTTAGTTCCCTGGGCTGTTGTGTGTGCACACGGGGGTCCTGGGAGGCAGTTCCTGGAAGACAGAGAAAGCCACATGTGCAAAGAGCTGAGGTGGAGAGAGAATGGAGCACTTGGAGAATTGCAAGGACATTTGTGGCTGGACTAGGGGAGGGCAGGAGAGACATGAGAGGCAAGCAAGGCCCACATGTCATGCGCCATGTTAGAGAACGTGGCTTTGAATTCGAGGACAGTGGCAGGCAGTGAAGGTATGTTAAGCAATGAAGCTGATGTTGACAATGATAACTATGCTGCTGATAATAGCTAATGTTTATTAAGTGCCAGGAATTTCTTCACTAACTCATAATGTATACAGCCACTGGAAGGGGGGAGTAGCTTCTATTATGAGCTTCATTTTGTATGTGAGGAAGCTAAGGTTCAGAGATGGTAAGTACCTTACCCAAGGCCAAACAGGTGGGCTGCTGCTGACCCAGACTTCAAACCCAGGCTGTCTGACTCCAGCGGCCATTGTCTTAACCATGACATTCCCCTCGGTGGCCAAAGATGATGCGTTACCTGGATCCCTTTTGCAGTTGGTCTTTTAGGAAAATAAGTCTGTGTAGAGGATGCGTGGGAAAGAGATCAGAAACAGAGAGAACAATTGGAGGCACTGATTGAGGCAAAAAGACGACACTAGCCTTAATCCTAAGGGGACACTGTGGAGTTTGACAAATTGAAGAGGCTTTAAGACACTGAATGAATTAGTGCATTGATTCATTCATTCAGTAGCCATTGAGTGATGCCTGAGAGGTGTTGGGCCCAGAAATGGCCAGGCCTCGGCTGGAGGGTGCTCTGGCAGGGTTGTGGGTCTGTCAGTGGGAAAGGCAAGTCAAGAGTGACTTCACCCAACAAAGAAGGTTCTTCCTGAAAGTGAAGTGCAGCCCACACCGCTGCCCCCAGCAGAAGGTTCTGGAACCTTCCAGTAATCGCCTTTGAGCTCCTACTGGTGGGAGGTGTGAGCCCTGTAGAGAAGGGGCCTCCTGTGGTTCCCACCCTGCCATGACTGGCTCCCTTTTGGCTCGGGATGAGGTTTGCCTTGGCTTTGATTCCTCATTAATTATCCTCGAAGTTTAATTCTGTAAGTGCCAGTAATGACCAAGAGTTAATTTCTCTCTCTCCTGCCTGCCTCACTTCTTCATTTTTTTTTTTCCTTTAATGGGCCATCCAAGCTGTTGGAATGTTTACCAAAGCAGGATAGTTAGGGATGTACAGAAATGAATTTACCTTGTCAGAAGGATCTGGAGGTAGAATTAACGTGAGAGGGGTAATTGTCAGGTGAATAATTACCTGGAAACCTCAGCAGGGAGACTGCCGGGGTTCTCTAATTATTTATCTTCTCCCAATTTTCTCCTCTTTGAACTGCCAGCACGGGGGTGTACGGGGGTGGCATGTGGAGCAGGAGGTGTTAGTTTGGATTTCCCCTCTCGATTGTGAAACGCCTTTGGAAGGGGTCTTGGCAAGGATTCAGGTTTGCCGGTCAAGCCCTTTGTGATTTGCAGGCCACTTTCACCCATGACTTCATTCAGAGCCTCTTGAGTGCTCTCTGACGTGGATGGTGTTGTCAGCCCCATTTACAGATGGGAAAACTGAAGTTCCTGTGGGTGAGGTCACTCCCCACAAGCCACACGACGGAAAAGTGGTGGAACCGTGGGTGAGAGCCAGGCCTCTGATTCTCCCCGGCCTCTGGCTGCGTCCTGCCTTCTCCAGGCGGCTCCTGCTCCCTCCCAAACACCCCGGGTCGGGGTGTTCCTCCCGCGCGCACGAAGAGGCCCCAACACTGCTGCGAACAACCTGCTTCCCTGTAGGCTGGTGGCCGCACCCCTTCCTCAGGCAGCTCATTTTCCATTTTAAGATTTCCTGTTTGAACCAAAGGGCAAAGATCTCGGCAGTATCAGCCTGGAGCCGGGCTTCTGTGTGTATAAAGGGGAGCCTCAGCCCCTGCCCTCTGTTTGTCCATAGTCCTTATCGACAGAGCCCAAGTCCCAAGTTCAGAGATTCCAGTTCCTTCCCGATTTGCTGGGTAAAGTCCGGCCTTCCGTGCAGGCGGCCAGGGCGGGCGGCCAGCCTGGAGCCAGCATTCATTTATGGCCAAGCAGTGCTTCCGTCCTGCCTGGCCAGCCACTGGCTGTGGCAGACAGACAGACGGACAGATGGATGGACACGGGGCCTCCAGGGCGTCTTCTCCCCTTTCCTCCCCTTTGCCTTCTGCTGTGGGCTGACTCATCTGGTGCCCTGCTGGCCTGGGCAGCCATGTGTCCCTGCTCCCTGCAGCCTTCTTGAAATGACAGAGCCTCTTTGGGGCCAGTCTGGCTCTCCAGGCCAGCGCGTGCCCCCGGGCTCCCTCCCGCATTCTTGTCCAAGCACGCGAGCCCCCCTAGCGCCGAGGACCTCCACGCTGAGTCCTTTCCCAGAGAAAGGCACTTAGCTGGTGCCATCTTAGTGGGGCGTCACCAGCACTGTCATTGGAAGAACAGCCTGCTGGTTGGAAGGCCCTTTCATCTCATTGTCTCATCTGATCTGCCGGGGCCATCAGCAGCCATCCAGATCCTTAGCGCCTCCACTGTACAGAGGAGCAAAGGGAGCTCGGAATCAATGACCTGCTTCCATCGGTCCTTTATTCAATTAGAGAAGGCAGAGATGCTGCCCCTATTCGGGCTGCTCAGAGAGCAGAGAACACAGCCAGTGATTGCGAGGCAGGGAGGCAGGGTGCCGAAGGCCAGAAGAGGCACCCTGGGGTGTGGGTGGGAGCAGGGAGCTGGGGGCTGGGGGGTGGGCTTAGGAATTGCTTCCACAAGATTTGTCCGAGGTCCCTTTAAGCACAGGTAGGCCCCGAGAAAGACCGTGGCTGTCACCGGAATTGACACAACGTTCCTCACCTATCAAAGTCTGGGCACAAAATGATACACAAGGATCCTTTTACATAGACTTTTTCACGGACTAGGGGTCCTTCTACTTGGACGTAAGCCCCACCAGAGGAGCGCTTCATCCCTTTTGTGAACTGCTTTATCTCCAGGGCCGAAAAGGGAGCCTGACCCAAGGCGCTCGATAAATATTTGCTGTTGAATGAATAGACACACGCTCATACACACGATGTATACGTGCCGCTCTGAATCTCAGAACTATAGAATCCACAGGCTGAAGGAACGTGCTAGAAAAGTCCAGAATGCTAGCTGGGAACAGATCCAGAGGCAGAGCCATAGAGACCTGACTCTTGAGTCATGAATGCGTCCCCAGAAGACCACGGGACCAGGTGGTGGTGTCGGGGCACCCAAGTTCTTGTCCCATTTACATCTCCCAACTTTGGGTGACCTTAGTTTGCTCCACTACAGAATAAGAAGGTCATGCTCGCTGACCTTAAGAAGCCCCTTTCCTGGCCCAACGTTTGGCGAGGCTGGGAGTGGGAGAGCGGCACCTGGCCGGAATTTCTCAGAGCTAGAGAGACTCTTCTTTCCAGTCTGAGAAGCAGTCTCGTCTCTTTTCGCCAACCCTTGTGGCCAGAAATATGGCTGGCCTGTGGTCCCAGCCACCGGCCCCCTGGGCTCCTGCCCGCCTCCCCACGGGCCTGCCCCGCTGCCTGCTGTGGTGATGGGGGTGTGGCCTGCCTACCTACCGACTGTGGCTCTGCCCACTCTGAGCCCAGCCTCCTAGTTCCTTTTGTCAGAATGGGGTGCCTGGGACCTGAGGAGCCTGGGGAAGATGGGGTGTCACTGGGCTCTCCTGGCCTGTGGTCATCGGAGAGCCCCGCAGCCTCTGCGGGGCCTGCCCTTTCTTCTTCCACCCTCCAGGCTGCTGGCGTGTGGTGTGATCTACAGCAAGATTTCTCCGGAGGCTCAGAGAGTGTAGCACTGCTGGGAAAGATCTAGGACCCCCAGCAGGCCCTGGGCATGCAGCCAGCGTCCTCCCTGTAAAGCACCATTCGGAGGTCACGGCGAGGAAAGGTGCTCCATCCATCTGTCCCAACAGCCAGCCTCTTTGAGCCTTTCTCATAGGCACTGGCTTCCTTTCTTCTCTTGCTCCATGATGCTGTGCTTTCCTGTCCTCTCGCTCTGGGAGGGAGCCTGCTGCAGTGGAACTTGACGTTAGAAAGAATAGAGGACTTTTTAATCCCAGCCGTGTTACAGATCAGCAGTGTGACTTGAGCCTCGGGTTTTCCTTCTGGAAAATAATTATTTTTTCCCAGGCTTCTTAGCAAGATCCCGTGAGATAACAATGTATATCAGCCTCTGGGTAGGTAATAGCAGTGAACAGTACCCTGGAATTAGCTCTGTGCTAGGCATTGTTCTGAGCATTCTATGACCCTAGGAGGTAGCTACTATTTACTCCCACTTTGGAGGTAGGTTAAGTTGTGGCGCAACGTCAGACAAGTTGTTAGGTGGCTTAGCTAGGGTCGTGAATCCAGCAGTCTGGTTCTTAAGCAGCACCCCCCTACCCTGGGGAGATGTGTGTTGGCTGCACACTAGCAGGCTCAGTGGTTCTCAGTGAATTTGGGAGCTGCTTGCCATTTACCTCGATGATATTCATTCTTGGGCCATCTTGGGGTTTTCATCTGCTCCCTTACTCTCCCTTCCTTTCCCTCCACATTCCCTCCCATACCCCTCTAGCTGGGACTTGGCTCTGTTTTCTTGTTCCACCCCTGGGTGTGGAGGCAAACCAGCTTAGGATCAAGTTTTGAAAAGGAGGCTAAAACTGAAGTTGTGTCTGTCTTGTCTGCCATTTTACAGCCTGGCAGAGCATGGCTTCTGGGTGATTGAGTTCAGTAGACATTAACAGGGCCGGCCAGAGGTGGCCCCCCACAGAGCTTAGAGCACAGAGGCTATACTAGTAGGATTCTCCCCTGAGCCTGTCAGGAGCAATGGGGGCCAGGCTGAAAGGGGGCTAGGAAACCAAGTTCAGAGATAGGAAAGTGCTGTGTCCATTTCACAGACGGGAAAGGTGAAGGTCAGGACTGGAACCCAACACTTCTGATTCCTGACTGGGTGCTTTTCTCTGGGCTTTTTGTTCCTTCTCCATTTTAACTCTATTTTTAAAATTTCAGGGGAGAGAAGGAGGTCCTTGATGGCCTATGATGGCTGTAAGTCCTACATTAAGAGTGAAAACCCTTGAAGGAGGCCCATTTTTTTTATCCCAAGAAGGAGTCTGGGGCAGAATGAGGCTGAGGGAGTTTGAGGGGCAGGAGGAAAGATGAGGTGACTTTCCCAGGGGCACATAGTGCTGCTTCCAGAAAGGCAGCAGCACCTCTCATTAGCCAGCTGAGGGCTGCTTCTGGGCAGGGGGCTTGAGAGAACACACTGGAGGCATTGGAGAGTGAGAAGCATTCATTCCAGGAAGACAGGGCCTTGGGTTTGCTACTAGGCCCTGCCATGGAGTGGCTAAGTGGTCTGCAGTGAACCTCTTCCCGCCTGGACTCACATGTCTGCTGCACAGAGACAAGCTCTCCACTGGCCACACCCCTCGCTGCAGCCTAGGACACAGGGATCCAGGCTCAGTCACCCATTCCCAGGTCCTCGCATTAGAGATCGAGAATAGAGCTAGTCCTGGGGTGGGGGAGAGAGGATCACTTCCCCCCCTAATCACTTAATTCTTCCCCAAGTCTGGAAGGAGAGTGCTGGCTACCTCTTATCTCTTAATAAGCTGTGTACCGGTTTTCCTCTTCTGACTTGAAAGACAGGAAAGAGGGCAAGGGTGGGGGTGGGGGCTTTACCTGGGACAGAGATAAGAAGCAGGGACCTCAGTTCCAAGGCAACATCCCTTGTCTGACACGTTCACAATTGAATACCAGCCTTCACGGGGTGGGGGAGGGGGGTAAGAAAGGCATACTCAGTGTGTACATGGATGGTAAGTTATACCTGGACTTCAGAAGTGACCAAACATGAACAAAAATAGGTGTGCTTTAGGATGGAGGAAATACGATATTTACTTAGAAATGAAAATCTATTGCCTTTAACTTATGATAAGATAATTAGGCTCCTCTGAGTCATTGTCATGCATTTGTGTTCATAAACCTCCCTCATTAAGTAGTAAGGGTATGTATTTTATCTTAATTCATTTTTTATAGGGCTGTGAATTCCTGCATTTATCTACCTTTGTTTTCCTGTGTAGACACAAGGCTGCCTGGCCTCACAGAGGTGAGATAACCTATTATCCAGCAGCTTTTTCCCTGGAAGCCAGCCCAGGGCTGAAGTGGGCTCTAATTCCCCTTCTTCCTGCCTCACCATAACCTTGGATGATTCATTCCATCTCTCTGTCTCTCTTTTCTCATCTGCATGATGAAGTCCATCTATTCTGTCTCTCATGGGGCTATTGCAAGGATTCAAGGAGATACTACTACACACCTTTATGAAGAAGGAGCTGGTATTGTCTAAAGCCCATGCTTGGTCTTAGTCATTCCTCCAGACTGTCCCGTTTGTCACGAATGGCCCCACGAACATGAATCAGAGTTGGGTTGACAGTGTGCATTCCTGAGAAAGGGCAGGGAAGGTCTCTGGACAGTGAAATCAATTCAGTTGCGCGCTCTGAGATCTCACTGCCTCGATTCAAAGCCCCGCCTGACCACGCGCAGGCTGTATGACCTTGAACATACAGTCTCGTAATGTGTCAGCCTCAGTTTTCTCATCTGGGAAATGGGACTCTTCATAATCTCTACTCACAGGGTATTTGTTGGGATTTGAAGAGGATATTAAACACATGCGTGAAGTTTATCACAGTAAATAAGAGCTTTGACTATTATGATTTTTAAATAAAAATGTGTGCCAGCGCCCGAGCTAGGTGCTTGCCATACGTTAACTCTGATGACCCTCTTTGCTTCATTTTGCAGCTGGAGAAACAGAGCCTTGGGAAGGTTGGGAACTCCCTGTTAGTAAGTGCTAGAAGGGAGGTTAGGCTCCTTCCACTTCCCTCTGCTGCTTTTTTGACTCCATAGTGGAAAAAACGCAGCTTTCCTGGTGAATGTGGTGCTCTCTCACTCATTGATAAGCTGGAGTCCAAGTCTCTTTGGAAAGTTCCTCATTGAAAGTCTCCTTCTGCCTCAGCAACTCTGGAGACTCTTGGTGTTGACTTTGGTAGCCATTGACATTGGCAGAGGCAAGTAGACCGGACCCCCAGCCCATCTCCTGGTAACCCTACTGATCGCTCCACTTAACTACTGAAGCCTCCTGCCTCGAGCTGCTGTTTGTCTCTAGCTGCCCTACAGCTGATACCAGCAAGTTCCCTTGGAAGCTCAGATCACCTCTCTGGGGCCTGTATGGAAACTTCAGTGACAGCTGGAGAGTTCCACGGGCAAGTCATTCGGTGTTGCCGGTTTCTTTCTGGGCACACCTCATTTGGAAGTTTGGAAAAAAAGCCCTTCCAACAGCAGAGTCTCCCTTACACTCCCGGGGCGTAGGGGCAGTAAGCTAGGTGCAACCCATTGTACACTCTCTATGATCCAAGCACCAAGATGCTTTACCTTACGTGAGCTCAGTCAGTCCTCATGAAAACCTCACCTTGCAGGTATTATGGTCCCATTTCACAGGTGAGGGTTGTTACAGAGTGTGGTTGTACAGATCATAGGTGCTGGAGTCAGACTTCCTGGGTTCCAATCCAGGTTATTTCATCAGCTAGCTATATGACCTTGTACGTGACTTCAGCTATCTGAGCTTCATTTTACTCTTCTGTGAAATTGGAATAACAGTAATGCCAAATTTCACAGGTGACTGCGAGATTTAAGTAGATACTTGAATGTTGTAATGGTGACAGAGGCTGATACTGCTGGGGAAAAATGACCAGAGAGGGGAGTCCCCGACCCCAGGGCACTTAGCCAGGAGGAAGTCGAACTAAGTCTATCTGGAACCCAGATATGCTTGGGTCTAAAGCCTCTGCCCTTACCAGCAGCATCACATTTTCTCCCTTTGCTGAGTTTCTGACTCAGGCTAGTTTTAGACCCAGCCTACAGCTTACTGATGGGCTGTTAAGGGGGAAAAGCAGCTATAGTGACCACTCTAAAGACACCGGTCAATAAGGACACAAGCAAGGTGTGTGCTGTTCAAGGACAAACAGACTATCACAGCCTAATTCTTGTGGCCTAATTCTCTCTTGTGGCCATGCAGGGAGAATGTGTCAGGCTCCTACCTGATGGAAGTACATTTGCTCCTTTTCTTGACTCTTCCGGTGAATGTCTATGCTTCTAGAGGAAGAGAGAGGAAGAATACACAATCCGGGCTGGAGGAATAGATCAGAGCAGCACATGCATTGGGGATGGAGAAGGAGAGAAACATTTGGGTCTGCCCCGCACAGTGCCAGGCACAGCCACGTGTGAGCAGGTGCGAGCAGATGCTGTTTTCGCCGCATCGCACCGTAGAAGGGCTCGGAGTGGAAGGGCCTGGTGTGAGGTCTGCACGAAGAAGTGGGGGTGTGGCCGTTGCAGCCCTTCTGTGCCTCTCACACATCAGGCACTTTTCCACCCCATGGCCTTTGTGCCTGCTGGCCCCTCTGCCCAGAATTTTTCCCATGCGTACTGCCACGTTCCAAGGGATTCTTTCTTCAAGCCCCTAATGTGCTTCATGGTCTCAGCACACTTGCAATTATTTGCTCATTTGCCTTTTTACATTTTAAAATTTGGGGGTGTGTGTGTGTAGATTTCTCCTGTGAAGTGTAAGTGCCAAGGGAGCAGGCACTGTTTGTCTGATTCATGGTTGTAGACTCAGCACCTAGAATGGTGTTTGGCACTTAGTAGGGTGCTCAGGGTTTCTCTCAATGAAAATATGAGAAATAAGAGTCTGACCCCAGGTTCAGGCATGAACTGCTTTTCCTTACTACTATTTTTTGTTATTGTAACAGCTTTATTAAGCTCTAATTCCTATACCATACACTTCATCTGTTGAACGTATACAATTCAATGGTTTTTAGTATATTACAGAGTGGAGCATTTTCATCACCCCAGAAAGAAAACCCCTTGCCCATTAACAGTCACTCCTCACTGCCTTGTCCTCCAACTTCTGGCAACCCTCATGTACTTTCTGTCTCTGTGGATTTACCCATTCTGGGCATTTCATGTAAGTGGAATCATATGTGGTCTTTTGTGACTGGCTTCTTGCACTTAATATCATCCTTGGTGAATCAGTGCTCCGGTCCCTTGTGTGAACATAGCGCATTTGGTTTATCTGTTCGTCAGTTGACGGGCATTTGGTTGTCTCCACCTCTGGGCTGTTAGGAATAATGCTACTCTGAACATTCGTGTATAGCTTCCTTCCTTCCTTCCTTCCTTCCTTCCTTCCTTCCTTCCTTCCTTCCTTCCTTCCTTCCTTCTTAAAAATTTTTTTTTAAATGTTTGTTTATTTTTGAGAGACAGAGACAGTAGACAAGCAGGGGAAAGAGGGACAGAGAGAGAAGGAGACATAGCACCTGAAGCAGGCTCCAGGCTCAAGCTGTCATGTCAGCACAGAGCCCCACTCGAACCCACGAATTGTGAGATCATGATCTGAGCCGAAGTCGGACGCTTGACTGACCGAGCCAACCAGGCGCCCCTGTGTACAAGTTTCTATATGGACATATGTTTTCATTTCTCTTCGGTATAGACGTTCATTTTGCTTTTTAATTCTCTTTTGCCAGCTGGTTACAGAGGACTCTCATGTAAATGGGTGGAGGCTGGCCTCCCGGGAGGAGCTAACCTGCTTTGCCCCCTTTCCACCTGCATCTGGTGCTTTACCCTCCAGGGACTGCCCATCAGGGGCCCGGGGAAGCTGAAGCCACCGTCCAGGTGCCCAGGCAGGCATGACATCCCCTTGGCTTGGAGTTGCCACCTTTGGTAGCACCCTACCTTTCATCTTTATGGAGGGAGAACAAAGATCAAAATGCCTTGTCCTCAGACAAAAACAGACACAGTATTTTAATGATTAACATCATAACAGCGTTATTGGGCCTGCGCAGAATCCCTGCGGTCACCCCTGCTGCTGGCTGCCTCGTGCTTCGCCCCTGGGTGAAGAATAGTTTCCTAAGGATTCAGTGCTTCCCTATGGAAGTCCCTGTACATACCACCTTCTGCTGGCCAGAGCAGAACGTGCTCTGGGCAGTTCTAAAACTATTCCCCATAATCCATGAGCTTCTTTTGTCTGCCCCCGGATGCTCTTCTGGGCACTTTTCATCGGTTAGCTGTTTATATCCTCGCAGCTGCCCAGCAAGGCAGCTGGTACTTTCTCCATTTTACAGATGGGGAAACTGACACCAAACTTTGCTCCCTTATTCCCACCTGCTATAGCAAGGAATCCAAAAATACCGAAAGAAACACCTGGAAGTGAACAATGCTACAGCAGACTCAGCACTTCATCTACTTCCTTATCTCTTCTTTTGGGGGCTAGTTTTCTTTCTTTTTCTTTTTCTGTGGACAATCCTTCTACCTCAACTCCCCCTCCTCTCCATTCCGCTCCCCCAACACTCTCCTTAGTTCATCTAGAGTAGACGCAGAGGGGCTTAACTTGGTCAAATTGAATAGGACAATGAGCTACTCAGCTTTTCATTCAGTTGTTCGTTCAGTCATTCACTCCCTGCTCATTCATTTATAGAGCTCCTTCTATGCCCAGCACCAGGGTCCGTGCTACACGCTGTACATACAGAGGTGACTGTGGTGCTGTCTGAGTCTTCAAAGCCCTCGCTGTCTAGTGGAAAGTCAGAGATGCAGGCAAGCAGTTTCTAGTCAACACAAAGAGCATTCCTATAGAGGGATTCATAGTGTGCTACAGGAATACAAGGAATAAAAGCCAACCTGGAGAAATCATGGAAGACTTCCCAGAGAAGGTGTCACCAGAGTTGGGAGCTGAAGGATAAATAGGAGTTTATTTGTTTCATAAAATTTATCCTGGACAGACGATGTTAGTGGTATCAACCTGCCTGTTTACAGTCTTCTTGATCAAAGCAGACATTCTCGATACTGCATACCTGGCCTTTCCTGGCAATAGCTACTGAGATCAGAGATTGACCTTGGACCTCAGGAAAGCTGATTCTTAGGTAGGCTGGTGACCACTGATTAGTGGCCTGGCTTGCAAAGATGACCGTAGCTAATCAGTTTCCTTTTTCAGGAAGTCAGACGTAGGAACAGGGAAGTGGATCTAGTTGTTGCTGATGCTGCATTTGCCAAACCTCAAGGTGGTGTTGAGGTTGGGAGGCCACAGTGAGTGTGTGGGGGTGAAGTTTTAGAGGGGGTAAAGCAACAAATAAAGAGAGGAAGCACGGGAGAAAACAGAGACCGGGCCGGATAGGCAGTGAGAACCTGATGTATCAGGAGGATGAGAGAGGAGTGGCCTCGAGAGGGAGCAAGCAAGAGGCACCTCAGGTGGCAGCAGTTTTTCAGTCCTCAGACTGAGCCTTCAGGTCTGCTCCTGTCTTGGGATGTCTGTGGGAGGGCCACTGAACAGCCCCACTGTATGACCTCCCTTTAAAAATGAGCTTGAGTGAGTTTTGGTTCTTGAAACCCAGAGTCTTGGCTATAACAAACTCTGTTCCAAAATTGTTTTCAGGCACAGCAGCGCTTTTCCAGTTGGAGACAGTAAAGAGGTAATGGTAGAACATTCTAGAAAGAATCAAGCTCTGAGGAGGTAGGATGATCAGTCTGGTTGGGCCTATAGTCACTGATGGGGCTGGTGAGTTCTAAAGGCACACTGGAAGGGCTTCGAGAGAGTCCATGATCTGTGGAGGGGGAATTGGGAACTTGATTTGTAAATCAGGTTGTGAAAAGACTGGCCTTTGTCAGGAGTGAACCATCCATTTCCCTTTTATTCCTGGCTTCTCTTTGTAGAACTTTATCACAGGAGGCATCTGATCTCAGCTGAACTTTTTTGCAAAAGTGGAGCCAGAGGAAATGTTTTTATTTTATTTTAATTTAATTTAATTTTATTTTATTATTTTATTTATTTATTTTTTAAGAAACATCTACCTTTTTCCCGATTTTGGCCAACACTCATTATCAGGAGCTGAACAATTTCTTATCTGTGGTGCTGGCCTTGGTCAAGTGTCTCAGTCTCTTTGAGTCTCGCTCTTTTCACCTGTAAAATGGGAGTGATTCCATGTAACCAGCCAAACTCCAGGCTGGTCCTTTTCCAACTTTCTGTGAAGTACCAAGCTTAAAAAAAAAGAGTAATTTCTCTTTTTCAATTTTCCAGTCTGTGGCAGACCAGTGCTAGAATGCAGCTATGCCCTGTGCAGCCCGAGTTCAGCAACACCCTGTTCCTCGAGCCACGTCCACTACTTCCATGCTTGAGTGTGGTGGAATGTCAAAGTGCTGTATGGGTTTCCAGTCACTCACTTTCCTGTCTGTGCTTGTTGTGACCTGGAAATGCTTTGCAGACCAGCATTGGTCCGTGGACCCAGCATTGGTACTGGGAGTAGCTCTGAGATCAAATCGTGGCAAGCCACGGACAGGACTTTGGGAGCAGAGGGTGCTGTATCTGTATCTTGTGCATGGCACCTGTGTTTATGGGTTCAAAATGTGACGCAGTTTCCGGTTTCCTGAACATTATTAACTCTTTCTTCACCTTTTCTGACTACATTCCTACACTGACTTAATGTTTTCCGGAGTCTCCCTTTCTCATTACTTGTGGCTTGGCGCTCCGTTCTGCCCTGGAAGGTGACGCGTCTGCAGGCAGAGGCTGCAGCTTTGAGCAGCAGACAGCTTTGAGCTTGAGTCTCGGCTCTGCCACTTTCTCGCTGGGCAAGGTGTTTTTGTGACGGCTCAGCGTCTTCATTTATGAGAGTGCCAGTGATACTTTCCTGGCAGTTATCAGAGAACGAAATGATCTGGCATATAAAAAAAAAAAAAATGTCTTGGGTCTGGTAGGTATCCAATAAAGTAATTTCCTTTGCCCTTGTACCCTGACTATATTTTTTTCCCTCCTGTGTCCTCTGAGGTTCGGTAGTCTCCGGCAGTGGCATAGGCAGGCAGATAACCAGCGGTGACAGCAATGCTACAGGTCATCGTGTCAGCACATTCCCCACAGGCTTTGCAAAGGCCCCAAGAGGAGCCAGGAGCAAACCCCATGGGCGACCCAGGGGCCAAAGGCTTTCTCTTCCACAGCCTCTGCCTGAAGGGACCCTTGGAACCCAGACAGCAAAGAACCAGAAAGGTCCTTGTGGGCAGTGGACCACCTTGTACAGGTGCTGTTAGTTGCCTACACTGTGCCCTCCTCCTTCCTTCTCTACTAACAAAACCCTGGCTCAGTTGGGGACGGTGTCTCTGATTTCAGCTCACAGGTGAATTGTGCATCGTTTGACTAGCAGCAGTAGTCAGCAGTGGACCTTGGGGTGCATGTATCATCTCCTGTGACCTAAGAGATGTAAACAGGGAGCTGATGGGAGGCGTGCAGAAATGGTTTCTTCAACTCTTCAAAAGAAGAAACTGGAAGGTTCAGTTCCTTTTCTGCCTCTGGATGTTTTCCTGTCCAGATGGGATGCCTGGAGTGGTGGCAGCCCTCTCGTGACCATGAGGGGAGCCAGTCTGGGATCAAAGTTGAATACTGAGAAACTGAGAAAATCTGGATGTGATGAAGCTGACATATCAGCCGTGAAGTTACCTGACCTCTAGCTTTTGTGTGACCTGAATGAGGGAAGATGGATTTGTAATCATTGTGCTAGCGTTCTGCACCTAAATTCTCAAGTAAATGGGTGCCTGGGTGGCTCCATCATTTAAATGTCTGACTCTTGATTTTGGCTCAGGTCACAGTCTCATGGTGTGTGGGATCAAACCCTGCACTGAGCTCTGTGCTGACAATTTAGAACCTGCTTGGGAGCCTCTCTCTGGCTCTCTCCCACTCTCTCAAAATAAATAAACACACTTAAATTCTCAAGTAAAATGTGAGGAAATGGGTTTTCTCTTACCGTGCAATGCTGAAGGCAGAGTGATGTTTGAGGAGTTTTGGGCATGGACTCTGGTTTCTGTCTGCCGGTGAGGAAATGGACTCATCCATGCTATGTTTAAATACAACCTTCAACAGAAGCCATAGGTGTTAGGGTAAATTCTTGTGGCTTGGTGATGTACGCCGTGCATTAGAAGGGCCAGTGACAGAGCCCTTTGAATGTTATCAGAAAGCTCTAGAAACCTTGCTAAGACATGTGTTCTGATCAGCACTTGCCTTATCTGGCCATGCTGGGATCTACAAAGTTCTCTACTTTATGATGGTTAAACTGGGGACTTACTCTAAAGGGTATGTGTGTGTAGGAGTGTGTGTGGGGAGGGTGGGAGGAGCCTCGTCTGGAACTCACCAGAAACCTCTGGAGTTGCTGTGTTTGAGAAAATAGATTTCTTTAAAAATTTTTTAAACATTTATTTATTTTTGAGACACAGAGAGAGACAGAGCATGAGCGGAGGAGGGGCAGAGAGAGAGGGAGACACAGAATCTGAAGCAGGCTCCAGGCTCTGAGCTGTCCGCACAGACCCCAATGCTGGGCTCCAACCCACAAACCGTGAGGTCATACATGACCTGAGCTGTAGTCGGATGCTTAACTAACTGAGCCACTCAGGGGCCCCTGAGATAATAGGTTTCTTAATTCCTTAAGCAACTTTTAATTGGATGGCTTCTTCTCTTCTGTTGAAAACAACTTAATTAATATATGTTCTTTTAACTGTGAGTGCCTGACCAACGGGTGCAAGAGCAGCACCAGGGTTAGGAACATAGAAAAGTATGCGTTTTCTGACTTTGGTTTTAAGTTTTCACGGTGAATCTGAGAGAAGCGGGGTCATGTTTGAAAATGATCCAGTCTCCTTCCTTCCTTCTTTCCTTCCTTCCCTCCTTCCTTCCTTTCCTTCCTTCCTTCCTTCCTTCCTTCTTTCCTTCCTTCCCTCCTTCCTTCCTTCTTTCCTTCCTTCCCTCCTTCCTTCCTTCTTTCCTTCCTTCCTTCCTTCCTTCCCTCCTTCCTTCCTTCTTTCCTTCCTTCCCTCCTTCCTTCCTTCCTTCCTTCCTTCCCTCCTTCCTTCCTTCTTTCCTTCCTTCC
>NW_027530971.1:2469724-2487081 GCF_008692635.1 Crocuta crocuta
TCCTTCCTTCCTTCCTTCCTTCCTTCCCTCCTTCCTTCCCTTCCTTCCTTCCTTCCTTCCTTCCTTCCTTCCTTCTTTCCTTCCTTTCCTCCTTCCTTCCTTCCTTCCTTCCTTCGAACCTCTTGAGCCTCCCATGCACCACCACTGGGAATACAATGGAGAAGGGGTGTGTCTTTGAGGAAGTCATGTCCTAACTGACAAACTCTTTGGATGCTCTTCATGCCAGACTCCTTTATAGGATTCTCAATCTCTCAGAGACCACTGTGCTACTTCCGTGTTTTTTTTTTTCTGCCACTTTAGGATTAAAAAAAATGTTTATTTACTTTTGAGAGAGAGAGAGAGAACAGGGGAGGGGCAGAGAGAGGGAGACAGAGAATCAAAGCAAGCTCTGTGTCGACAGCATAGAGCCCAAAGCAGGGGCTCAAACCCATTAACTGTAAGATTATGACCTGAGTCCAGTTCAGGTGCCTAACTGACTGAGCCACCCAGGCACCCCTGCCACTTCAGGATTTTTAATTCATCTGAGATGTGTCAGGGAAAGAGAGATTTATTTCAGCTATTGTCAAAAGTCTAGGTTTGTGTATGCCTGGTTTCAATAAATGTGTCCACTGAGTTAGCCAGCAAGAGCATCACAGTGGGGTATGCAGGAGTCACACATGATATATCTGGCTCTCAGATCATCATTGGTCCTCACCTGGGCAGCCTTCAGCGTTAGGATCCACCCTAGTGATGATGGAGCTAATCCTCAATTCTTTTGTACCGGCTCATTCATCTTATCTGCAAAGCCTTGTCGAAGAGAACAGATAAATCCATGGGCAGGACAATGCCTTTGCAGGCGGACAGGGCTGTCACATCAAGCCGCCAGGGCTGTGAGCTCGGGAGGCTGTGAGCTCTACGAGCTCTACGAGATGGTGATTTCTTGGGAGAAATGAAGATGTGTCTTGGAGGAGCCAATTTGTTTTTATATAATGAACTAGCAACTAGCATCGCTGTGAAAGCAGTGAGCCCCAGGATGTGGTCTTCATTTCCATGTCTCTAGCACTTGGTACTTTTTATTCCCAGAGGAGAGCTGAAATCTAGTCCTTAGTTCCCATCCCTCACCTCTGTCACTGCATGGGGAACCTCAGAAAGAGTGGTTGAACCAGGAGGGGGCAAAGAAGGGCTGGGGGAGTACGGAGCATGGTACTTCTGGCCGTGTGCAGAAACCCTGATCCCTTGGCTTTCTCTCAAGCTCTGGTGAGGAAGGTCAGCTAGGTAGAGAGACGGCATGAGGTGTGTCTGTGCTGATTGTGGGGGTACCCGTGGAGGGAAAAGCAGGAGACGTGATTGGTTGCAATGGGCAGGGATTCTTGGTAAGTGCAGAGCTCGTGTCTAGGACCCTTGGCAGTTGCTCACTCCCTTCTGTGTACCTTTTACTAGTATTGTTCCTGCCACGTAATGAACAGTTTATTATATTGCCGTTCAATACAGCACACGTTTATTGAGCTGGGATTAGTGAGAGGTAGAAGGGACACTGAAACGAATCAGGCACTAGGCTGCTTGGGACTCATGAACCAGTCAGGGAGTGTGAAGGATAGACGTAGCCTGACAGCTCAGTAGCGAAAGGTCCCCCTGCAAGGTCCACAGGTGCCCGGAGCACAGAGATGGGGCCCCCAGCCCAGCCATGGAAGGCTATGATGCTGCGGGGCACAGCCAAGTACTCAGCGTGAGTGGAACAGAGCGTCTGAGGATAGCAAGCCGGAGGCTGGGAGAGTAGCTCATCTTGCACCGTGGAGAACGGGCATGGATGTACCTAGAAAATGGACTTCGTCCTAGAAATGAATCACTTGGCAGGTTTTATGCCTGAGGCTCAGGCACGTTGAATAGTTTCTCCAAGGTCACTCAGGAAGTGGCAGAGCCCAACCTCCTAGCCTCGGAATATGTGTATCAGCATTAGGCTTTTTTTTTTTTTTTTTTTTTTGGTAGTAGTAGTAGTTGTCATTATCTGTTATGGAACAGACATTTATGCCAGACCTATGCTGGGCACTTTGAAATCCATGATCCCGTTTAAATTTCACAATAGCTCTCTGAGATTGGCAGCCAATCTCCTGCAGCCCAGTGTTGTACAGCATTTGACTCTGAACCTGGTCATTGTGCACAACTCTGTGTGGCCTATTTATTGTTAAATCTGCTTGTAAGGGAATAAGAAGCACTGTAAGAAAAAACCAAACACCTGGATGCATACACACTTTCCACATCACCTGTTTATTTTTGCACCCTCCCTTCCTGTACTTATCCACGTGTGTTTAGATTTTGATTATAGGTACATATTCGTTTCTAATACGAGTGCAATTCATAAAATGTTTTATTCTCCCTTTATCACTTGACATTGTTTGAGGACATTTTTCTAAATCTTTGTAATGATAATTTTCTTTGGTTACAGTAACCACCTAGTGGATATGTCATTATTCACTGAAAGTGAATTTTTGAACGGTTTAGTTTGCAATGACTATCTTTCTAAATCATTAAACTTAAAAAGTTTTTTTTAATGTTTATTTATTTTTGAGAGAGAGAGAGAGAGAGTGAGAGAGAGAGAGAGAGAGAGAGGGAGACAGAGTCCAAAGCAGGCTCCAGGCTCTGAGCTGTCAGCACAGAGCCCGATATGGGGCTTGAATTCACGAACTGTGAGATCATGACCTGAGCCAAAGTCAGTTGCCTGACCGACTGAACCACCCAGGCACGCATTAAAAAAATTTAAAAAAAAGTTTTTATTTATTTTTGAGAGAGAGACAGAGTGTGAGCAGTAGAGGGGCAGAGAGAGAGGGAGACACAGAATCTGAAGCAGGCTCCAGGCTCTGAGTCCTCCATGCAGTACTTGAACTCAGGAACCATAAGATCATACTGAGCTGAAGGTGGACGCCCAACAGACTGAGCCACCCAGGCGCCCCTGTCTCTAAATCATTTGAAAAAAAAAATTTTTTTTTTTTGAGTTGCCAGCAGAGGGGTTCTTGGGTCAATGCGTGTTTATTGAGCACTGCTGTGTTCCAGGCTGTGCTTAAGAGCTAGAGACTCCAGTATGACTACAATGGACACAACCCCTATCCTTGAGAGCTTACATCCCATGAGGAAGAGAGACCTAAGAGAGAAGCAAATAAATAAGCAAGAGAGCTATGGATTGGGACAGTGCTATGAAGGGATAAGCAAAGTGATGGGATAGAAAAAAATTGAATAGATACCCTGGAAGCTGCTTGGAGAAAGGCTCATGTGAGCTGAGACCCAGAAAGTGAGAGCGATGGGGTACATGCAGGGTGTGGCACCTTGGTATGTCCAGTGAGCTTCACATGCGAGCAGTATATGGTATACAAATGGCCACACGTTACAGTGCAGTCACCTGGACCCTCTTTGGTGGAACCCTTCAGTCCTGCTGCCTGACTCCTTTGGTAGCTTCCTCATGGGTGTCTCTGTTCCCGTTTTTGTTCCTCCTTGATCAGCCTGCCACTCAGCAGCTAGCATAACTATAAGCATGGATCATGCATGACCTGCAGAGTATAGAAACTCCATCTCCATCAAAGTTGATTGAGTGAAGAAAGCAAAAAAGCATTTAGTGGCTCACATAGATGAAAATCCAAGTTCAGCTGGATCCTGGGGCTCAAACAATAGCTTCAGGAATCCTCAGCTCTGCCTGACCCAGGGCTGGCCTTTTTCCTAGGCATGCTCTCCTATTGGTTTGAAGATGGTCCCCAGCAGCGGGTCTCACTTATATCTCCACCAAGGTTTCTGGCTAAAGTCTTGTTTACGGGCCTGGTTGAGCTACCTGGTGGCCAGGTGGCTTGGGGTGGGTGGGTAAGTTGGTCAGAATGCTGAGAGGTACACTGAGGCAGGGAATGATTATCCAAGTGTGGATTATGTGCCCATTTCTGGTGCTGGGGAGTGGGGTCAGTACCACCAAAGTCTCATGGGATGAAGATAGTAGAGGGTAATTAACTATTCAGAGGCAAGTGGCCTTCTGTTGCCAGGAGGAAGTGAGATGCTGGGCAGGCAAAAACAAAATTGTTTACATCCATGTCTGCATCTATATCTGCATTTACTTTTGCATCCCTGGAAAGGTCCTTCTCCTTTACTCACGATTCTCCAGCCGCATTGGCCTCCTTCCTCGGCCTGGAACCCCTAAGCTCTTTACTGCCTCTGACACTTGGCACATGCTCCCTCCCTCTGCCTCCTTCAGCTTTTAGCTCAGGTGACTCTTTTTCCAAAGGCCCCCTGGCTATCCATCCAGGCAGGCTCCCTCAGTTGTTTACTGTGCTATTACTTCATTTCTCTCTTTCATAGGACTCCTCACAGTCTATAATTAATCATCTTGTTTATCTCCTTGTTTACCCTTTTGGTCTCTATCTCTGTCCCCAGTATGTGACTGTGGGGAGGACAGAGACTGTGTCTTTATTATGTTTTTGCTGTGTGTCTTGCTCCCTAAACACAGCCTGGAACATAAGAGGTGCCCGCTGCATACATACGTGTTGAGTAACGAAACGAATGGATGGCTGTTGTTCATTTCTCCCCTCATCCTGGATTGTGATGGAGTCACTGGCATGATTAGTATAGATTTAGACCAGGTGTCCCAAACCCATAGACCAGTAGCCACCAGAGCT
Organism: Crocuta crocuta; assembly: GCF_008692635.1. Lineage (NCBI taxonomy): Eukaryota > Metazoa > Chordata > Mammalia > Carnivora > Hyaenidae > Crocuta > Crocuta crocuta. The sequence continues at coordinate 2,474,350 of NW_027530971.1, forward strand.
CAGTCTTTGATTTCAAAAGCTTCAGTTGCTGGCTCAGCTTCTTTCCACCTTCAACAAGCTGTTGGACCTTTATAGGCTTTAGTTTCTTCTTTTATAACTTTGGCACAAAGACCCTTTCTTACCTTTTGGAGGAGAGGGGCAGGTGAGAATCCAAAGTGATGTGGGATGTGGAGGGGCTTTCTAATATGAAAAGTGTTATGCAAACATCAGGGCTTGTTATTGCCAATAGCTCTCTGAGCTCTCTGGGTGCAGGATTCCAAGCCACATCTGTTCTGAGCCCTTTCTTCCTTCTCTTCCTTGTGTGTCTAGTTTCTAATTCTCATTTACGTCTTTATTTATTGATCAGTTTATTTGCCAAATAGTCACTGAGTAGCCAGCTTCCATGCTGGGTGTTGGGTTATGGTGGCAACAAACCTTGCTTGAGGATTATAGGTCTGCGTGTGCATGAGTGTGTGTGTGTGTGCGTGTGCGTGCGTGCACGTGTGCGTGTGTGTGATGTGTATCCCAGGGAAAGCAGGGACGGGAATGAAGGTTCCCCCCTCACCCCCCACCAAGTTCAGGTCTTCCCAGAGATTGTTCTGCCTTTTTGTTTATAAAACGGTGGGGGCTTCTGGCTTTCAATGATAATTTTATGTGTGAAGAACTGGCAAGTCATCAACCATAATATTTTTTTCAATTAAAAAATAAAAATGACCTTCAAAGGCACAGAATTAAAAACACCAGGAATGGAAATCACTAGGTTTCTAACTTGGTCTGGACACAATAGCTTGCTTCCTCCTTATTTCTCCCCAGAGGCCAGGGCTATTGGGCAACTGCTGGCCAACCCATTCGGCTCTTCCTCATTTGGCCAGGACACTGGCTGAGCGTGAAGCCTCCTTTCAGGACTCTTCATGCGGACAAATTGTACACCAGTCCTTGATTTCATCACTGCCTTTGAGAGCTCAGAACCCTCCACGCATGCTTTAGCTGGCCATTCTTTATTCTTTGGAACGCTTCTGTCTGTTCTCCAAGGACCTGGGCCCGATAATGTGGTTCAAAACTCATGCGGTGTTGTCAGATGTCACCTTAGCTTCCTGGTGAAGATTCAAAGAATCTAGCAGAGGCCTAGCAGAGGCCAACACAGATGTCCTCATGGATCGATTGGCTTTTGGGGAAGTGAGCTCTGCTTTGGGGCCTCTCTGAAATCTGCACACTAAGTCATTGATGGGAAAAGTAATACCTCCTCAGAGAAAGTTGAAGGGGGAAGAAGAAAGAATATCTTTATTTACTAAACCTGTTTGGTCGATTCACCCATGCATCATTTGGCACCTGCCCTACTGTCTGCTTCTTTGATTCATGAACACATTCCAGAATGTTTCTTGCTTTGTGTTCTAGATTTGCTCAGTATTGGGCCTTTGTAGCTCCCATTGGGGATGGTTAATTTTCTGTGTCAACTTGACTGGGCTAAGGGATGCCCAGACAAGTGGTAAGACATTACTTCTGGGTGCGTTTGTGAGGGTGTCCACAGAAGAGATGAGCATTTGAACGGGTAGACTGAGTAAAAACGTGGCCCTCATCAGTGCCGGGGGCACCTTCAAATCCTCCTTGGGCCTGAACAGAACAAAAAGGTGGAGGAGGGACAAATTCTGTCTGCTTAAGCGAAGCTATCCATCTCATCCTGCCCTTCGACATCGGTGCTTCTGGTTCTCAGGCGTTTAGGTTCAGACAGGGATTTATGCCATTGGCACCCAAGTTTCAGACTATTCCGACTTGGACAGAACTATGCCACCAGCTTTCCTGCTCCTCTGGTTTGCAGATGGCACAATGAGGAATTGCTCTGCCTCTATAAGTGCAAGAGTCAGTTCCTTAGTAGATGTCCCCTTAAGTACATCTTTGCTTATCCTATTTGTTTTCTTTCCTTAGACCCTGACTTATGCACCATTGGCTCTTTCTCTTTCCCCTGCCCCTTATAATTATATACATTTATTTAGGTTATTCAGAGCTTAGTCCTTGGCATTCCCCCAGCCCTTGCCTTGCGCTCCATCCTCTTGAACTTCAGGCCTCAATACTTAGCCTGGCCGTGTTTAGTCAGCTCATGCTAGACTTAGATGTCTACCATGGACCAAGCTCTGGGGAGGCACTTGGTGGTTTATTTTGTCTGGTTGGCCCCCACTGGGGGCACCTTGCCCTCCTGAGGGTTTCACAGTTAGCTGAAATTCCAGAGGGTTCCATCCCCCCTCCTCTCACCCCCAACAGGTGTCCAGCATACCTGTTGCCTTGTGCTGAGCAGTAAAACAATTCCTCAGTGCTATAAACTCAAGGGCCCGCCTGCTGAAGGTCAGTGTGTTCAGAGATGTTTTTATAGCCAGTAAACATAGCAGCCATTTATAGTGGAGCACATTGGCTTGTAAATTATTTCACTGATAGCACTAGCCCCTTATTTCCAGAGAAATGGGGGGAATTACACATCCATGCTGCGTGGTGAGAAAATGCAGTTCTGGTTTTACCCATGGACTCCCTATCATCCTACTGATAAATTATTTCTTTTTTCTCCCTAACCTGTTATTTAACATTGATGTTTAGGCCTAGGGGCTCAAGCCACACTTGTTCAATTAGTCTTTTTTATCTGCCGGAAGTGCAGCCTTTGAGAGGTACTTTTTTGGCCCAAGTTGGCTGTATGATGGGTAGTTCTTAGATCTAAGGCTAAATTAATGACAACTAGTGAACTCTGGAGCTTCTAAGCATCTCGGGTGTTGACGGGGATGCCATGTGCCCTGTTCTGGGAGCCCTGGTTAGTTCTACTATAGGCAGAGCCTGAGTGTTCCTGCCCCATGACTGTCCAGAAGCAAACCCCGATTCACCCATCAGCAAGTGTGCTCTGCTGCCAGGGCCTTCGTCCTTTCTTCTGTTTGCCCAAGACACCGGGAACTTGGGTGGAGAAGGAATGAAAACTTACAGGTCATGGAGGTTGGTGTATGACAGCTCCAGGGGGTGGAAAGGCCACTGCACAGGACGTCAACCAGACATGCATCTGAAACCTGGGTCTGCTGTGGTCCAGCTGAGTTTACTTGGGCACTTTGCATCTCCCTGGGCCTTAGTGTCTTCATCTGTAAAATGGGTCCAGCAAGCTTCATAGGGGAGGGGTGACGAGAGAATCCCTGTGAAGAGCCCAGCATGTCAAATCCAGAGAACTGAGCTGCACAGACCATGTTCAGGTTCTTAAGAGGCTCTTCAGGGTCACACAGAGGTTCTATTCCTCCCCTGTCCTGAGAAGAACTGAAGGGGCAGGAGCCCCAGTGCATTAGAGCCTGGGCATGATGTGAGCTACCCTGCAATGTGGGAGGGCTCACACCACGTGAATGGGCAGCTGGGCACTAGTCCATGGAGCTGGGCTTTGGTGGCTTAATAAGAACCCCATGACAAGCCTCCCTACTTAAGACATTTTTTTTTTATGTTTATTTATTTTTGAGACAAAGAGAAACAGAGCATGAGTGGGGGAGGAGCAGAGAGAGAGGGAGACGCAGAATTTGAAGCAGGCTCCAGGCTCTGAGCTGTCAGCACAGAGCCCGACGTGGGGTTCGAACCCATGAACTGTGAGATCATGACCTGAGCCAAAGTTGGACACTTAACTGGCTGACTCCACAGGCGCCCCTGGGGTTAAAGCTCTTTCCAGTTACAGTCTGTCCCACCATTCGGGTTGAATTGAGTTGGCGGTTCTAGGACAATCTTTCTGGGAAAAGGGTGTCACTTTCTCCGCAGCTGATTTCTACGCATCTCCAGACAGGCAGGCAGGCAGAGGACGGGGAGAACCGAAGGGGCATCACGAGGACAGCTGCTGGCCCTACTGGCCAGTTAAGCCTCGTAGCCTTGGTGGAAGGTGCCAGAGGATTGTAAGATACCAGGATGTTTCTATCGGCATTTGCGGCAAGGGCTTTTTCCGCTTTTTCCGACTTCCATCCCAAATTGGTTTGAATCTGGGGATTTCTCACTTCCCTTTCTTCCTGAACAAATGAATCATGTCCATCTGAGCTTCTTGTAGCTGGACCCCCCTGACATGCACAGAGAGGGAGAGAGAAGCTATGCTGCCACGTTAGCTGTTTATCTCATTGCACCCTGAGAGCAGCCCCCACCCCCAGGCTGGTGTGGGTAACCCCAGATACAAAGGGAACTGAGGTCCATGGAGGTGAACTGACTTGCGCAGGGCTATGCAGCCACGAAGTAGCAGCTGGGATTTGAACACAGGACCCTTGCCCCAAATCCCTGAATAACTTTGCCACCTCAGAAGCTAAGAGGGAAAAACACTGAAAGCATGGGGGTGCGAAGAAGACAGGGTGGATTAGTGAAGAGAGCCAGGGAGGGGAGGAAACGGGAAATACATAAAGAAATGCACACAGCTATTGCTTCATCAAGGCAAATGAAGTTTGCTCATGTGGCGGAAAATTGTGAAACTTGGCTGTGAAAGCTCTGTGTTCTATCGAGCTCGGAGCTGTGAGGCCTGCAGAGCGAGAAATCTCACAGCACACCCACTGCCCCCAACCTCTAATTAGAGGTCTGGTTGTTGGGTCATGCTTTCTCACACGATTTGATCAGATTTATCAAAATAGCAATTTTTCTTTCCAGTCGCTTCTTATTGTCAGTCTCACAAGCATATACACCGTCCAGCAATAGGGGGCGAGAGGCTGGGGGAAAGGGGGTGCCCGTTTGGCCAGCGCCCACACTGGCACTTGTCTCAGTGCCTCCTTCAGGGCCCCTGGGAGGGGAGTTATTGCCATCCCTGTTACTCAAATGAGGAAGCAAGTGCAGAGAGTTTATGGCACTTGCCCAAGGTCAAACAGCTGGCGATTATGAAGCCCGACTTAGAGCCCAGCTCTGCCAGGTTTGGGGACCCATCCTTTTCCACAGTACTAGTCTGAGGGCTTTGTATGAAAATGAGTTTACATGTATTCTCTAATTTAATTGTCATGATATCTAGAAATATAGGTATGTGTTCTTAGGTAAACCAAGACTCAAGGTTAAATGCCTTGGCTGAGACCTCAGGGCTGTCTAGTGCATGGTAGAACTTGCACATAAAGTTTCTAGACTTTAACTTCCTTTACTATATTTAAAGAACAGAATCCCCCGTATTTCTATCCATCCATCCACCCGTCTATCCAATCATTATATTTTCAGTGCCTACTTTTTACCCGTCCCGTGCTAGGTCTAGGCATGGTACCACAGTGACAAAAGGCTGTTATCTGCCTCCAGAAGTCTGTGGTCTGCAAAAACCAGCAATCAATTGCATGATAAAATGCTGAATAAGTGTGGCAGTAGAAATTGTAGGTGGAGGGAGCGTAATCTGCTCAGTTGGTTGGGGGAGGTAGTGACACTCTGCCCTATGCGTTGAATACCTTGTTTTGAAGAGCATGTTCTGCGTGTATTTTTCAAACTCTCCTCCTAATTGAATGAGGCACCTGCCTCTGTGGCATCCTTGTGGGCAGTGATTGAGCAGGAAGTCATCCTCCATGCGAATTAGGTTAATTTGGTGAAAATGAAATGAAAAGCTGTGTAATCTGGGGTGATGGGAAAGCCCAGGGAGCACAAAGCTATACTTGCTGCAGAACCTGCTGATTGAATTGTGACCTTGGGCTCTAGCTGGTTACATAAACCATCTTTAGGTGAGAACTAATCGAGGCTGGCCCCGCTGACAGGAGCTAGGCTGCCTCTTCTCGTTAGGATCCCGAGTGCGTTTCTGTAACTGCCCAGACACGCAGAGAACTCCTTTCCTGGAGTTCACATGTCCCAAGAGCATTCTGGGTAGACTTCCCTGACTTGCCTGAAACTGGATGTAAAATGTGTGTATGTGTATATATGCAGTTCTCTGGGAGAGGGGCCACAACTTGAATCAATTTCTTAAAAAGGTCCCTGAGCAAAATAATGTAAAGAACTAGGGATGTGGTTTCTAGTTCCTGCCTAAGCAGAGCTTTGATTCCAGCGGTCTGGGGTGAGGCCCAGGACTGTGTTGTTTGGTTTGTGTATTTGGTTTCAGATTTCCAGGTGACTCTGATGGTCAATCTTGGGTACCGTTGAACTAGAACTTTGACTTCTCCATCCATCTTTCATGTGCCTGTGAAGCGCTTGGTGATCTTGATAATACACAGATTCTGATTCAGTAAGACCAAGTTTGATAGGCTTAGGTATAAATCCTGGCTCCCATGTTGATCATTCCTGTGGATCATGAGGGACGATATCAGTATAAGAGAATGATTGACTAACAGTGGCTTGAGCCAGTAAAGGTTTAGTTTTCATACATAACAAGAAATCTCAAGGTAGCACTAACATACTTGGGTGAGCTGCCAGTCATCAAGGACCCAGGGTCCCTTGCCTTTCCTCCTCAACATCTGTATAGCATGTAGCTCTCATGGGGAGGAGAACACTTCTTCCAGCATCCTGTCAACATCGGAGGTGGGAGGAAGGGGACACTAGTTGGAATCATGTTGCTCTGCCATCCCTGGATACAAGGGATGTTGGAAAAGGATTACGAGCGTTTCCAACCTTTATTCTTGAGCGTAGTGAGAGAGAAGAGATTTGAGAAACAGTACTGGGTCAGCTCACCATAGTATCTACCACATCGTATGATTCTAGGCAATTTACCAAATCTATCTGAGCCCCAGTTTCCTCATTTGTAAAAAAAAAAAAAAAAAAAGAATAAGTGTGGTATGTGGTTCCCACACCAGCAGCAGTAGCATCCTCTGGAAACCTGTGTCTCACCCCAGACCTACTGAATCAGAAACGAAGGGTGGAGTCCAGCAATCTGTGTGTTACCAAGTCTTCCAGGTGTTGCTGTGCTCACTCAAGTTTAAGGACAGTCGCCTTAAAGATTTCTGGGAAGACTAAGCAAGGTTATTACGTCAGGCATGGGACACACAGTGTTCCTAACTCGTAGCCTGGGAGTTCACATCTTAGACCAAAACAAACTGTGATGGAGTCCATTTCTTGGAATGCTGACTTGGAATAAGAAGTTTAGAAAACATCCAATAAAGAGTTTCCACGGTTTGTTCTGACTAGTGACATCAATCCTTTAAATCCCTAGGATCCTATTGCGGGCCTGTTGAGTAAGGGCACTAAGGAGAGGCTGCTGAGCTGAAGAAAGTTGGGGAGAGTCAGCTATTCCTTTATTTTTCAAGACTTAGAGCTTTACTGTGATATAATTCACATACCATATGATTCACTCTTTTTAAGTGCACAATCCAGTGACTTTTAATATGTTCACTGAGTTGTGCAACCATCACTATCAAATTCCAGAACATTTTTATCACCCCCAAAAGAAACTTCATACCCATTAGCAATTACTCTCCATTCTCTCCTCCCTGCGGCCTCTCTGGCAACCGTTAATCTACTTTCTGTTTCTAAGGATTTCTTTATCTGTCTATCTATCTATCTATCTATCTATCTATCTATCTATCTATCTGTCTTTTTTTTTTTACTGAGTTGTTTATGAGGGGGAATTCCATGATTACTGTTGACATCATTGAAGAGGAGAATATCAAAATTCTAAGACCAAAGACTAATATGAGTTCATTCTGTCATATGGCTGCCAGTGAAAACAATAACAACAACGATGATATTGTTTTCTGTTGTCAGCAAATGTGATTCTGCAGTACTGGGAATCGGAACACGTCGGTGGTCTTGGGTCTCGTCCGTAAGGTGGGGGAAATTAACTTCCTGGGGTGATCTCTAAGAACCTCTGGCTCTGACAGCCTAAACTGCTGTTTCATGCTGGTTGGAGCCAGCCAGAAGTTCTGCCCATTAGCTCTGGATCCTGCACCGAGAGGAGGACCACTGGCTGGCAGTCCACTGACGCGGAAGTAGATGGGGAGTGCCGTGGAACAGACGGAACAGACGCTGCAAAGGGAGGAAGGAGCACGTGCTGTGAGACAGTGGAGGAGTCTGAGGAGCAGGAGGTGCCCCCCTTTCCATGGATGAGGACTGGCCCTGTGTAGGTCAGAAGGAGTGGGTGAGAGATGGCTGTCTGGGAGACCAGGCCAGTCCCGAAGTCCTCGCATGTCCTGCTTTGAGCAGCCTGACTCTGCTCTCTAAGACAGGCATTGCGGACTCACTCCGGTGAGTTGAGAAGTCTCTCTTCGGGAGGCTTTTGGGAAGTAGATTTTCCCAGGACCTGTCCTGTTGCCCTGCTCCCTCAGGGTCTCATTCTCCCCTTGACCTTCCCTTCACAAGCGCAGGGTTGTGATTCTAGCAGGGCTCAGGAGTCACTCAAGTGGCCGGTCTCACCTGATCAGTTCCTAAGATACTTCGTAGGCAAGGCCTTTAAAATCTGGCTTCCAGTTGCTGCAAGGTGAGTCCCCATCTCCATGGGGAATTCAACTTCAGCTCAGCTTTTCCAACCACGCGCAATGCCAAGACAAGACTATGGAGGACGCTGGGCTTCCCTGGGGGCCCAAGCAAAAGTGTAGTAATTTTGGCTCTTGAAAACACTTCATGCAAAGCTGGCCTATTAGGGGGCGCCTGGGTGGCTCAGTCGGTTGGGTGTCTGACTTCAGCTCAGGTCATGATCTCACGGTTCGTGGTTCGAGCCCCGCNTTGTGCATCGCATCAGCAGGTAGCTGGTGGGATAGAAAGAGTTAAGGCTTTGGCACCAGAGGAACCAGAATTGGGATGCTGGTTTAGTCCTGTCTAGCTGGGTGCTTTAGGAGAGAAGCTAGGATAAAAATACTGATTTTTGCAGGGTTATAGATCACAGGAAGTGAGGACAGCCAGGAGGTGTTTGGACACTGGGGTTTTAATTCTTTGTCTTGCATTATCATTCTTAGCAGAACCACCATCAGGGCGTCCTGAGGGAGCACCCCTTCCGGGGCCCCCAGAGCGTGAGGGGAGTTTATGATGGTCCCCCTGGCAGTCGGATCCGCCCAGTTTCTTCTGTAGACAAATGTTTGGATTGAACTTCACCCTCCGCACAATGAGGAAACATGTTTTAAAGGCCTCACTTGTCAAAAAAGACTTATAAAACGAACTTAACGAGACTTCTGGATACAGTGGGAGCCACACGGTTGGCTCCCCTGGCACTCGAGGTTGGGATGCAGCCTCTGCGGCCCTGCCCGGCCTGTCCCCTCCTGGCTGCAGCCTGTGTCCCCTGCCCACCCCTCCTTTTACCTTCCTGATGAGATGTGTACCTGGGTATTGCTCCGAGATGGCTGGCTGTTCAGATGCTCTGCACATAAAAAATTGCTGCTAAGTCACACCCAAGGGAAGTCCTGAAAATCCTCCAGTGTCGTGGTCAGCTGCATTTGAATAGAGGCGAAGCAGCAAATTCCTTCTAGGCCAACCCTTAACTTTTTTTTTTTTTAATATTTTTATTTATTTCTAGGAGAGAGAGAGAGAGAGAGACAGCGTGAGCAGGGGAGGGTCAGAGAGAGAGGGAGTCACAGACTGAAACAGGCTCCAGGCTCTGAGCCGGCAGTCAGCACAGAGCCCGACGCGGGGCTCGAACCCACGAACCGCGAGATCATGACCCAAGCGAAAGTCAGACGCTTAACCGACTAAGCCACCCAGGCGCCCCAACCCTTCACTTTTTAAATGGGGAGACTGAGGCCCAGAGAGGGGAAGGCACTTGAAGAGTATACATATTTGATGAAAATAAAAGAGAAGATTGAAACAGGAATAGATAAGGCAGAGGCCAGGACTTTATGCCAGACGGGAGCCTTTAGACTCTTCTCCCTCACTGCCCGCCCCCCCCCCCACCCCCCCCTCCTTGTTTTCCATGGGTTTTGTGCTCCCAGCACCAAATGAGGTTGGTAACGCATTGCTCCCATTTTACAGAAACATTAAACAAATTCCCCATAACAGAAACAGGTTGGTGGCCATGTGGTGGCCGAGTCAGGATTCCACCCCAGGTGAGCCTGGTGACAGAGCTTTCTCGTAACCACGATAGCATTTGGAAGATGAGCACGCGGAGGCTTGGGGTAGAGAGTCATAGGTACCGCCTTAGGAGGCGGCTGGTCCCCGACTCAGATCCACCATGACACACAGGAAACTGCAGTCCTTTCCTGGTACTACTGACCCTTCTACCTGTGGTCAGCTCCGAAAACAAGTCCATTTTTTAAAGCCCAGTGCCCCCTTTCACTGTTAGGAATATTTGGACTTCAAAATGAGGGAGTTTGGGGGCACGTGTGGCTTCCTTGGGACTGAGGGGGTGAGGATAGATGTCTTCAGGTTCAGTTGGCAGCCCCAGGCTGAATTCCTGATTCCCTTCCTTACCTCGGTATCCCTTATCCCTTGGCCCTCTTCCTAGTCCATAGTAGGTGCTCAGTAAATAGCTGCTGACTGACTGAACTGCATTGTGTGTTGCTCTGTGTGCACGTATTAGTTCCTCATTCGCACTTAGCTCCTGGATCTCAGGGATGAGGCTCTCTCCTTTCCTCCTCCCTGCAGGGCTTGGCCCGGGGCCTTTGGCTGGAGAAGGCCTTCCATGGCACACGCTGAACAAGTGCATACATGGATGTCTTTTTAGGCCGCTGGTGCTGAGTCACCCAGCTGGACTTGGTCTGTATGTAAATTTGAGCCCTGCTTTGGGAAGCGTTCTCATCTCGGTGCATTTATAAACACGTTCCTCTAGTTTTGATCCTGTAGCCACCTGACCCCCGCAGCGGAACCGTTGTTATCTATGAATGAACTCGGCGCACTGAGAGTGTCCCACAAGCCATATGATCTTACTGAAGGAGGACTGCGCCCAAAGGAGGGGCCGGGGGTGTGGGAGGCATTTCGGGCAGGGAGGACGGGTCCTCAGACAGGAGGAAACGGCGACCCTGACCTGCGGAGTAATGCATGCCATGGGAGATCTCCCGAGCCTCTGACTGTGTTTTGCTGATATTAGTGAAAATTGGTTAGAAAGAATTGGATTCAGTTGGAGGCATTTAAAACATCACCCTTCCTCCACATCCTTAGCAAAGTATAACATTAGCAGAAAAGAGATTTCTGTTTTGTTTTTGTATTTTAATTTTGTATTTAATTTTTAATTTTTATTAGAGAGAGCCCACGAGTGGGGAATAGGGATAGAGAGAGAGAGAGGAGAGAGAGAGGAGAGAGAGAGGAGAGAGAGAGGAGAGAGAGAGAGGAGAGAGAGAGAGAGAGAGAGAGAGAGAGAGATAATCCCAAGCAGGCTCCATACTCAGCACAAAGCCCAATGTGGGGCTCGATCCCATGACCCTGGGGTTGTCACCAGAGCTGAAATCAAAAGGCCGATACTCAACTGACTGAGCCATCCAGGAGCCCTGGTTTTTTGGGGTTTTTTTTGTTTGTTTGTTTTGTTTTTCATGTAATAAGTTAGAGTTAGTCCGTCCAGAGTTGGCATGTGACATCGTGTTAGGGGCTCAGGCTCCTGTCTTGTTGCTATTCGCCAAATCACCTCCTGGTCCAAGATGCCATCTGGAGCTTTGGATTACATCTGCATTCCAGAGAGCAGGTGGCAGAAAGGCAGAGAGATGAAGGCAAGCACCGTTTCAGCCCACTCCCTGGAAATTGCAGACCCCTTTTCCACTTATGTCCCATTGATCAGAACTTGGTCATCTGGCCAAATATAACAGCAAGAAAGGCTGTAATTTATTTTGAGTGGCTGTGTACTCAGCTAATATTGGGGGATTCCGATACCAAGAGAGAAGGAGAGAACTGATATCGGAGGGTAACTCGAGTTAGTCCCGTGCTGTGAGCTTCCAAACCTCTGGGCCAGAGTGAGCAGGTATTACCGCTAATTTAGTTTTTGGGACCTGGGGACTCAGAGGACTGGATGGCTTCCCCAGGTCGCAGAGCTGGATATTAAAAGAGCTGGGGTTTGAATTCAGACCCACCTTGAATATAAAGCCTGAGCCGTTCACTTGTTCTGCTTTTGGAATGAGGTGATGTTTCCCTACGGACAGGAAGGGCCGCGCTAGCTGTGTTGGAGCCGTGTCAGTGTCCAGCAAATCTACGAAAATGACCATTCTGCTCTGTGCCCGTTCAGCCATGGTGTTTGCGGGCCCATCGTGTGGTGCTTGTCCTTCCCCAATCTGGTAATCGTTTTAACTTCTTACTCATCTCTGTATGTCCTGCATTTCTGCAGGGCCCAGCAATCCGGGCTACCCCCCGGACTTTTGTTGAGTGAACTGATTAATTACTTAATGAGTCTATATCACAGGGCAGATTGGTACCCTGGGCTTTCTCAGGACTCTTATCTATGTGTCCTGAAGAGCCAGCCCATTCTGCATTCATCAGGCACACGGAGGCTTCAGAAAGCCAGTCCCTCCATTGCTGTGCAGAATCCCATTCAGCCCAGCTGGGCCAGGTGCCCTGCTAGACCCTGAGCATCTAAGAGGGGAAAGTAGCTAATATTGTTGAGGACTATTATGAACTGTGCACTTAGCTAAGCGCTAACTTTTTTAGGAGGCGTTATTCCCACTTTGCAGGTGAGGAGACTGAGACTCAGAATGGGAGTGTCATTTGTCAAAGGTCATTTGGCCTAGGAAGCTGACCCTGGCTTGTTAGTCTCCAAAATCTTTCATCTGTGCATCATTCATATTCATTTACTCACTTCTCAAAGCCTTACAGATTTGACAAGTCAGTCATTCAGACAGGTGCTCAGGACTCACGGCAGCAGAGACAAATGACAGAAAACCTGGTTGGCCTTGGTCACATGTGATTCAGGCACCTCCCTCTTCAGCCCCCACCCTTCAATGCCAACACACACACACACACACACACACACACACACACACACACACACACTCT
>NW_027530971.1:2487245-2499140 GCF_008692635.1 Crocuta crocuta
GACTCCACACACACACACACACACACACACACACACACACACACACACACACACTTTCTGTTCAGCGTCCCAGCTCTGCTATGTTTTGCGAGCTTAATCAATCTATGCAGAGACATTTTTAGGGCTTTCACCTCAGGTGCTCAGCCTCCTCCCTCTGCCAGACAGCTACTTTTTCTTTAGTCACATCTTCTCAAACCTTCCCCCTTAGCTAAGGGCTGCTAAGAAGCAAACGTGTCCGTCTCAGGGGATGGATGAGGCTGTGCCATGAGTCAGCCTGGCTGCGAGGGGAGCATCAGGCTTTTAGACTGGATCTCAGGGGGCTCCAGCTCTCGGGGGTGCTGAACCGCCCAGCACACTTCAGCATGCACGTCAGGGGCCACCGTCAAGTCCCAGGAATGCCCTGCATGGTTACAAAGGGCTTTTCCGTCATGTCTTTTATTGCTTCTGACCCACGCCAGTCCCAGAAGGGTGGTTCAGAGTGAGAACTCGTTTTATAGCCCAGGAGAGGAGGCCCTGCCAGTGTAAAGGAAGGGTCTGGATCCAGAAGGCCAGCCCATGCCAGGAGGGGGTTTCCGGTCTCCTCCAGTCCCTGCTTAGCTCATCTGCTCGACATTCTCAGGAAGTCCTTCCAGCCAGACCCTCTTCTGCCCATGTGCCCACCTCCTCATCTACTGGGCACTCAGGGTCCTGGCTTTCTGTCTGTTTCTGTGGCCCTGCAGTGCTTGCTGGTGCCCTGGGCCTTTGCCTAGGTGTGNGTAACTGGCCCCTGCCAGTCAGATCTCAGCTGAATGGCCTTCCTTGGGCGCTCAGTGTATGGGCTACTTCTGCTATCTCCCCTGCAGTACGTGCTTTTCTCTATTTTATTGGCTGGTCCCTCCCCCAGTAAGTGGGGGAGCGTAGTGACCTCTTGTGAAGGCAGGACACTTAGAATAGTGGCTCAGAGGGGTGCCTGGGTGGCTTAGTCGATTGAGCATCCGACTTCGGCTCAGGTCATGATCTCACGGTTCGTGGGTTCGAGTCCCGCGTCAGGCTCTGTGCTGACAGCTAGCTCAGAGCCTGGAACCTGCTTCAGAGTCTGTGTCTTCCTCTCTCTCTGACCCTCTCTGGCTCACGCTGTCTCTCTCTCTCTCAGAAATAAATAAAACGTTAAAAAAAATAGTGGCTCAGAGCAGGGGCTAGTGAGTGGGTTCTCTAAAGGGCTGGATAGTAAATATTGAGGCTTTGAGGGGCCACACGGCCTCTGCTGCCGCCACTCTACTCTGCCACTGCATGTGGAAGCAGCTACAGGCCGTGTAAACGAGTGGGTGTGGTTGTGCTCCAATAAAACTGTTTATCAAAACAGGCAGTGGGCAAGATGTGGCCCATCGGCCGCTGTTCGCAGACCCCCGATTCAGAACACTGATTGGTTTGAATCAGCTGAGCTGCGTTCAGATCTTACCTCTGCCTCTCCTTTTGGAATTGTGGGCAAGTGCCTCCCTTTCCTGGGGCCTCAGTTTTCCTCTCTTGTCTGCTCAACGGAGATAACGACAGAAGAAGATAACGACAGATATCGACAATCCAGAATCCTCCTGGGTTGTGTGAGTGTACAGTGAATTTTTGGCTTGCTCATTGCTCCGTCTCTAGCGTCTCGCCAGGTGCCTGTACAGAGTAGGCACTCAACGTATACTTGTATTTGTTAAATGAATGAATGTCTGAGCCCCGCCTGGGTGCCCGGCCTTGTGCTGGGTGCTGGTGTGATGCTGATGAACTAGAATCAGTTAGGTTCACTTTTCTTGAAGTACTCAGAGATTCAGGGCTACGGCCTAAACCGCCTTTACAGCAGAAGTAGCAAATGCCATACCTCATGGGCAGTTGACATCAATGAGAGAGAGGGTGTGGTGGGGACAGTGGAAAGCTGGCGCATGTATGTGCCGCTAAATTGTAGCCATGGGCCATGGAAGACCAAGTTGCAGACCTTATTCAAAGAAGTTGGAAATGTGTACTTTTAGGTGTAGTCTCTCAGCTTTCACAAGTAACCACAGATCCGATAGGGTAAAAAGAAGACAAACCAAGGCACCAAATAGGCTGAATAGACACTGTTGCAGGTTGAGTTCAGCCACCCCCTTCATACGAGCCTGTTCTACAGGTGAAGACCCCAGGGCCAGGGAGGCACAGCCGCTTGCCCGTGGGCACACAGCCAGCGCGGAGGCCCTGGGTGTGGGTTCTGTGCCAAATGCCTCAACTGCAATTGGTTGAAGAGGCAAGGGCTGGCGTGGGAGGTATGTTGTAGTGACTCGGTGGTCAGTAATCCTCAGAATCTCACCTTGGCCGTGGGAGACAGCCCAGCTTCGAGGGTGGGACCCTCCTCCCCCCTTGGAGAGGGCTAACCTCAAAAGCCAGTCAAAGGAATGCCCACCCCAGCAGGATCCAGGCCCTTGCCCCTCCAGAATGCCCCTCACGTTTCCCTCCTGCACCAACTTCTGCTTGTGTGTGCGCTTCCTACAGCCCTGGCATCCGTGCTGGTCCCCTTCCACAGAGGTATTGGGCCTCATGCTTCCTTTGTCTGTCGCCCTGGATGACCCGTGAGAAGGAGGGAAGAGGGAGGCCTGAAGGTATGACTTCTTCCCTCGGTGGGGTCTCTGGGGAGATCACAGGTTTTGGAGCCTGATGGCCCTGGGCTGGAATCCTGGCTCTGCAGTGAGTCACCGGCCGAGTGACCCTGGAGCAGGCCCTTTCCCTCTCCGAGCCTCAGGTTCCTTGTGATTGGAGCAGGTGCAAGAGTCTCCTCCTTGCAGAATTGTGCTGAGATAATGTGTGCGCCCCGATGGTACACGGGCTGGAATGCTGTGGTCACACACAGCTGGCACGTCCTTCCTTTGCTCTTCTTCCACACCCTCCATCTGTCCTCTGCTGCCCCCGACCCTGGCTGGCCCCTGCTGTGGCTTTCTTGCCTAGATGCTGAGAGAAGCTTGTGGAACCTGGGTGGATCTCTGCCCCTACATCTCCTCTCCCCAGTGCCAGGGCTGCAGGCGAGGGGTTTGGGCATAAATTACGCCCATCTGTTCCCTCCCTGCTGAGGGAGGGGAGGAGGGGGGACACGCGGGCCTCGGTGGATGTTGTACTTTCCATGGGCAGCTGTCAGGAACAATGGAAGGGAAGAATGCGAGCTCAGTGAGGGGTCCACCCCACCCTGCCTCCCTGCCCCTAATGGGAACTGCAGAAATGGAGTTCTCTGAGGGCTGAGCTTCTGGAGAACACAGACCCCTCCTCAGGCCAGCTCAGACAGTCCTCACAGCTACCTATGGGTGCCTTTGAAATCATCATTCATTCATTCCACAAATGTTTCCTGAGCACGTACTTGGGGCCAGCTAATGCTCTGGGTGAGAGCTGAGAGGAGTGTCTGGCCTTTGAAGAGCTCCCCATTTACTGGGAGAGACAACAAGGAAACCAGCCAGCTTTGAGGGCACTGGTGGTCTTTGATCCCAGGAGGGGTACGTGGACAGAGGGAATGCACCTAGCCCTCCAAGAGCGGGGTGAGCTTGGCGGACAGTGTGAGGTACCGGAGGAGGAGGGCTGTGGGCAGTGGTGACAAGCCTTTCCCTTTCCTGTCTCTTCCTTCTTCCTCTCTACTGGATCCTCCCCATTAGCACGTCGCCATGTTCAGGTCTCTCATCTTAGAGCACAACCTCTCTCTACCTCATGTCTCTCTCCAGCTCCTACACCATCAGTTTCCTTCCCTGCCAAATTCCCCAAATAAATTTTCTGTGCTATGCGTTTCCTTCCCTCCCACTTACTCCTCAGTCTACCTCTCCCCTCACAGCTTCGCTCAAACACTTCTGAGAAGGTCATCATGACCTCTATATTCCTAAGTCAGTAGGCATTGCCCAGGCATTTTATTTGATTTTCCAGCCACATTGGACACGGTGGACCACTCTTTCCTGCTTTCACACCTACAGCCTCAGCTGTTCTGTCTCAGCCTCCTTTGTTGGGTTTTTCTCTTGCCTACCAGATGTTGAAACACTGGAATTCCTCAAGGCTGGGATGTAGGTCTTTCTGTCAGCATTCTCTTTATCTCTCGGTTGCCTAACTGCTCCCATAATTCAATTACCATATCTCTGCTGATAGCTCCCCAAACTATCTCTTTCTGCAGAGACCTCTAGCTTCAGACCATAGAACCAGGAGCCCAGCTGGCATCTCCACTTGAAGATGGCCCCAAGTTCCCAAACTCAACAACTGAATGTGTCCCCCTCTCTCCCCTGGTCCCCTCCAGGGAGTGGCTCCATTGCACACATACAGTGCAGGTCCCCGACCTGTCATCCTTGGTCACTCTTCTCCAGTACCCTCCACCCCCATCTTAGCACTGTAAATCCTGCAGCCCAGGAAACCCATCAGTCCTGAGTGCACTGTGAGGGTTCGTCACTCGACTAAAATCCAAAGGCTAAATACCAAGTCTCTATCATGACTTAAAAGGCCTTGGATAATCTGATTCCTGACTAGCCGCCTCTTGCCCTCCCTTTCTTGGGGTTCCAGACTGTATTCCTTCACCACTCAGAGCATCTGTGCATTCCATTGTTCTGTGTGTCTAGAACATTCTTCCCCTTTTGCTTAACTCCCTTTACCCTTCATATATCAGATCAAATATCCCATCCTTTACTTGGAGAAGCCATTCTCGACAACCCCAGAATAGATCAGGCTGCTCATTTACATCCCTCTGGCACTTTTCTCTTAGCTCCTTCCTAGTCACGATCACATGATTCGTCCACAGCTGGTTCCTCATCAAGAATGTAAGTTGCACATCAGTAGGGACCGTATTTATCTTTTTCCCAGCTGAGCCTCTGGCTGTACCATGGCACATCGTCAATATGTGAAGAACATGCCACCCAGGTACATCTGGACCCATAGGCAGAGCCCTATTTGTCAGGCTCCAGCAGATCCATCAATAGATGTGGATTCTAGAGAGAATATTTTGGTGGCTTTATGGGGGATGGATCGGAGAACGTCTACCCATTTAGGGAAACTGGTTAGGAGGCCCTTGGGACATTTTGGGCAAGAGCCAGTGAGTTGGACGTGGAGGCTATCCACTATAGCCTTATGAGGTCTACTCTAAACTGCTTAGAGACCGACCGACCAACCACATACGGGCAGTGAGGAAGCTGGAAAGGCTGAAGATGTCTCCCAAGTTTTGAGCTTGGAGTCTTGAGTTGGGTATGTGGGTCAAGGTCACATGGTTAGCCATGAGCTATTTTGTCGTGACCGTAGTAAACCCTGGGAATCAGTCAGTGTGGTCATTGTGATTTCTCAAATGCCCGGTCTCCATATTTTTGTTAAAACTACATTTCCTTTCACTTCCTTGGAGCCATTTAATCCCCCCCTCTCACCCTCACCTCCCAGCTCCTGGTAGAAAAGAGGGGGACTTCCGATGAGTCAAGGAGAAAGATACATTTTTAAAAGACGTATATGGAGTGTTGTAGCCCAGGCAAGTGAGCAGAGCCCTGGGCTGGTGGTTAGGATGCCTGTGTTCGATTCTCAGGATGATGCCTCACCAACTCTAGGACATTGGGCAAGTCCCTTGTCACTCTCTTGGATCCTCTTGGACATGCATCCCCCCCCGCCGCCTTCTACAGCCAGTTGAATTAATTCAGTGGTGCTCACCCCTGGCTACATAGAATTATCTGGAGAGCTTTAAAAACCTACAAATGATCAGGCCCCCACCCTCTGGAGGTTCAGATTTAATTGGACTAGGGTGGAACCTACATACCGGTAATTTTTTTTTTTAAAGCTCTCCAGGTAATTCTTAAATGCAGCCAGACTGAGAACTACTCAGTCAGATCATCTTGGAGAATTTTCACCTCAGGCAGTTTGACCTAAGAATGGCCCTGTTTGGCCTTCAGGGGTCTCCAGGTTTGACCTGCCTTCCATCTCTGTACCCTAAGTCACCTGTACTCCATGGTTCTGGCCTTGAACTTAGGCTCTGGGGTGGCGGCAGAGTCCGTTTGCAGCTGAGGCTGAGAAGCAGAAAGGCAGTCTGCGGAGAGAGGGGGATGGGGCGGGAGTTCTGTGAGGAGGAACAGATTGAAGCCATTAACATTTGATCAGTTTGGTATTGTTCTTCTGGAGACCACAGCTTATGAGGCTGCTTAATAAATGTCTGGTCGGGGGCCAGTCCGGAGCCCAGAGCCGCCACATGGGTGTTGCTATGGTTTCTGAGGAGGTTGTTCCCCACACAAGTTACTGCTTCCCGCCCTGAACTGTGAGAGACTGCGCCTTCCTTTTGCTCCCTAACTCCGTCCCTTCTCAGATGAGCCTGGGGTGGGAGAACATCTGCCCCGGGGGCCTGGGCCACACGCTGCCCCCCCGCAGGAACTGGCCTGTGCATCACCACTGTCCCCTCTCCCACGTGGCCCCACCGCTCAGCTCGTGTCATCTCCATGCCCCAGCTCCAGGGCCCCTGTATGTGATCCCAAGAGACGAGTGGTGGGTAGAGACTGTGGCTGGTGGACAGTGTGTGCGTGCGTGTGTGTGTGTGCGCGCGCGCGCTTGAGGGTACCTGTCAGTGGGTGTCTACTGAGTGTGGCCCTGTGTGTGTGTAAGGATGTGTGTGTGTGAGGGATGCCCGGGTGGCTCAGTTGGTTAAGTGTCTGACTCTTGATCTCAGCTCAGGTCATGAGCTTGCTATTTGGGAGGTCAAGCTCCTCATTGGGGTCTGTGCTGTCAGAATCCTGCTTGGGATTCTCTCTCTCTTTCTCTCTCTCAAAATAAATAAACAAACATTAAAAAAAAAGGATGTGTGTGTGCAAATGGCAAGGATTGGGAGTAAGCACCAGGCAATGCTGCTAAATCTTCAAAAAATATATTATGACACATGTAACACAAAGGAACATGCAGAAAGCCCACAGAGAAACAGCCCTATAAATACCACCCGGCTGAAGGGACAAAACTTCCAAAATGCCGTTGGAACGTTCTGTCCACTCTTTCCTGACTGTACCCCCTCCACATCCCCACAGCTACCCCCGTGGTGAGTTGGGGTTTATCCTTCCATGCTGATACACAGCCCCTGTTTGTTTTGGTAAGTCGGTGTCTTCCACTTTTGGATCTTTCTGTAAAACATAAGTGCGCACAAGCACTGTGTCGGGTGGGGTTATAAGGAGAGGAGGTGAGGTGATACGAAGGCTGGAGAAATCTTGTGAATCAGAAATACTTGAAAAATGCACAGTGATACCTTCTAGGAATGTGATGGAAGGCCAGCTTCCTAACTTCTCTGAGCCTGCTTACCATCTATAAAAGGAGAAGAGGATGAAATGATGTGATATGGGCCAAAATAAATGGCACGGAGTTGGAATTCAATCATCTTTATACATTTTTTTAAACGTTTATTCATTTTTGAGGACAGAGCGTGAGTGGGGGAGGGGCAGAGAGTGAAGGAGACACAGAATCTGAAGCAGGCTCCAGGCTCCGAGCTGTCAGCACAGAGCCCCATGCAGGGCTCGAACCTGCGAACCGTGAGATCATGACTTGAGCTGAAGCCAGATGCTTAACTGAGTGAGCCACACAGGCACCCTGGAACTCAATCGGCTTTAATTAAAGAACAATTTTTAAAAAACGATTTAAAGAGGAGGCAAGTTCAGCCAACTTTGCAGAAGGAAATGAACAAACAAACAGATGATTAGATAATAGATTATTCAGGGTAGGTGGAAGCATGCTGGATATTTCCTCCTTCCTTTTTTCCTTCTCTCCCTACATCCCTTCTTTTTCTTTTCAAGTTCCTGTAGTGTTTTCCTCTGGGGAGAGGGGTTCTATGTCTGTGCACTGGGAAATTCAAATGGGGGTGGTTTTTGCCCTAGCAAAGGACTTTGGTTGCAGGTCCGCTGTCTGCTTACTGATAAAAATAAAATCACGTGTAAAGATCACTTGAGATGGGATCAATCTTGAATACATAACCCAGGTAAGTGAGACTTCAAACAAATTCTGGTTGTCAGGCAATACCTGAGCTAAAATAAAACTACTTGAAAATTGAGCCAATAGGCCCTCTCAGATTCCATAGGGGAACAGGAGGCCTTAATGGTTTGT
Organism: Crocuta crocuta; assembly: GCF_008692635.1. Lineage (NCBI taxonomy): Eukaryota > Metazoa > Chordata > Mammalia > Carnivora > Hyaenidae > Crocuta > Crocuta crocuta. The sequence continues at coordinate 2,495,292 of NW_027530971.1, forward strand.
TCATCCATCCATTCATTTGCCCAGTTACATACAGGGTTTACAAAGGCAAAAATCCTTCTAGTAGGAAAGACCAGTACAAAAGTAAAGATAAGAAATTTGCTGGTGTCACTGGAAATCGACAACGTGGCCAGCACTCTCTTCATTCTGCTCTGCTTGTCTCTGCAGGTCAGACTGTACTAGGCACCGTGAAGAACTGAAAACCAGAAGACATGAAGTGCCAACTAGGTGGGATAAAGACAGGACACATGTGAGTGAATGGCTGACAGCGGAAGGGCAGAAAGACACTGCCATTTATTGAGCACTTATTTCGTACCAGCCACTGTGGTGGGTACTTGGCCTAAAGTAATCCTCCCAACAACTGCTGAGTAAATATCATTATCCCATTCTACAGGTGTAGAAGCTGAGTCTTAGAGAGGTTAAGGTATTTGCTTGGTAAATATCAGAGCAGAAAGTCTTTCTGACTTTCCAGCTCAGCACTGCTTTTTGAAAATAATCCCGTGGCAAGAACTATAACATGACTAGTCTAAGGTAGTTTCCAGTGAATAAGAAAGCAAGAATCTGATACTGACTGGAGTATTGAGAAAAGCCAGCATAAGATAAAATATTTTGGTTAGCGTTTGTCTAAGAAAGCTTTGAAAGCAAGTTGTGTATTTGGCTTTGAAGGAGTGGCCTTTTCATATTCCAGGAACTTTAGTTTTTTTGTTTTCTGAGGCTACGGTTTAAAGCCCATATTCCTGGTATGATGTTGAGGGAAGATTCCTGAGACAAAAGAAGGAGGGAAATAATATCATCAGTTATGATAAAGGAGTTGAAATCCAAGTTTTATAATCCCTCCTAAACAGCTCTGAGCTTTTCTAATTTGCTAGAATCACAGACAGTCTTAATGTAGCCCACGTGGGGGGAAAATTGCCTTGATCACTAAGGCTGCAAAGAGATTTTTCAACCACTTCTTAGTTTTTTTGTTAATTAAAAAAATTTTGGGGAGCTCCAAATCATCTCCACAGTTTCCTTAGACGGGATTAGACGTGAGTTTTGAGTTTTCAAAGTTCAACTGGTTTGGAGTTTCCTGTGTCCTAAAAATGTCTTCAATTAAAAGCAAGAAAAAAATGTATTTTTTTTTTCATGCTCATCAAACTAAAAAATGGCTGAAGGGATTTTATTCAAACTTTCCCCCAAAATTCACCTTTTGCCAAGACCCAGCATGGAAAATTTCAGCCCAAAAGGATCACTCTTTGGCAAGTTACCCGAGCTAATGAAAACAGAGGGGCATAAAGGAAGTCTGTGTGGAGCTCCAGCTATAGTGGTCACTGGAGCCCACATTGTATGAGAAGAAGGGCCTTATTCAATAGCCCCCTTTTAAGTCTTTCTTATCATCAATATGGATGAGACTTGGATTCGAAGTGGTCACCAAGCAGAAAGCACTTACTTTGTGAATACAATCTGGGCTGTGACATTATTTCAAGTGGCTTTGGCTCCGTTATGATTAACTTTAGAATAAACTTATCGTAAATGGAAAGGTAAGAATTGTTCCAAGAAGTGTCGATTGATTGATTGACGGATTCATTCATTCATTCACTAACCCATTTAATTTATAAGTGTTTAGGAAGTACCTGCAATGTTCGTGGCACTTTAATAGACGTTGGGAATGCTATGGTGGGGAATAGATGTGGCTCCTGAGTTCTTGGGTCTATGGGATACGGGATGGAAACAAACTCTAGGGGCAACAGAATGGGTGCTGAGAGAGAAAATCAGGTGTGGTCGTGATAGCGGAGCCCGCATCGGTAGGGAGGCTAGTGGACATCTAATCCATAGTCATTCTCTATTTAGTAAACGTTCAGTGAGGGGCCGCCATGTCCCAGAGTCCTTGGTGGGAATGCAGAGCTGAACCAGATCTTGATTTTGCCCTCAGTGTGCTCCCAGCCCCGGGGCAGAGCAGGCGGGGAAAGCAAGGAGCTCGGATAAAGTGCTTTAGGTGCTTTAATGTGGTCGTGTGTCTGCTGGAGGGTGGAGAGGAGCGCTGAATATGCCAGGCTGGCCGTGGTCAAAGGAGGCTTCAGGAGGAACAATTTGACAGGCATTTGTGAGAGCCGATGCTGGGAATACAGAGATGAATGAGAACTGGGGCTTCCGTCGAGGAGCCTCCGGTGCAGTCTCGCCTCCTGACTCACCTGTGTGAGGGCCTGGAGCCACCTCTCTAACAGCAAGCACGGGCCGTGAGTCAGAGGGGGTCTGTGGTAAAGGATGAGTTCCTTCCTCTGACGTCTCCTGGGGTATCTCTTTGGATTTAGCCTAACCGTTAAGGGTTGGCTTTTGGAGTTAGGCTGCCAGGGTTCAAAATCTAGTGCTAGTAGTACCCTCTAAGCTGTGTTCCTTTGGGCAAGTAACTCTGTGGGCTGTAGCTTCCTTATGCAAGGCAGGGATAGTAGTGAGGTCTACCCCTCAGGGTGGCTGCTGCAATAAGGATTAAATTTAATAGTGCTTCTTCCATCACTGAATGCAGACCAGCTCGTATCATCGTGACATGTCACTGACAGCTGCCCCTCACTTTCTCACAACGCATTCTTCATTCGGTCCGATAATTACCTGTTGGTCGCTTTCCACGTGAGGCGCTGTGCTGAGGATTTAGCCGTGACCGTGCCAGACCCTGGGGTCTCCATTCACGTAGGCAGTCACATTCCTAAATATCTCTAAATGGAAGCTCTTTGCCTCTTTCACCCAGATAAATAGCTATTTGTTATCTCTGTAATGCCAAAAAAACTAGGGGTGAATGTTGATTCATTTTTCGTCAGCACATCTGGCTTTTAGGTGAGAAACGCGGCCAGAAATTTTGAAATATCTTGTTACTTTAAACATCAGAAGGCTGGGAGGTTTCCCATTATTAATTGGAAGTAAAAACTTCTTCGTGGTCCAGAGCAAGGGCAAAATTGTGATTTCACAGATCAGCAGAAAGCTCACCAACACTGTGTTTGCTTGGTATTAATTTTATTCAGGGAGTAGGAGGAACAGAAGGAAAGTGGTTTCCAGAATGATAAATCAGTGTGGCCATGTCAGTGCAGGCAAGGGAGGCAACTGATGCAGTGGCGAAGATTGCTCAAGTGTGGACGTGGGCAATCTTTTCATCTCCATGAGCCTCAGTTTCCTTCTGTGTAAAACTAGAATCATAGAACTACAGCGTGGGGCAGTTGGAGGTTTACATAAGAGCAAGAAAATGGACACCTTGAGTGCCGTAAGGGGTATGGTTCTGTCACCGTGGTTTGCGCTCCTGAGACCAGGGATGTGGACTCATCCAGGGGACAGGGACACTTCCTCCTTTTCTATGTTCTGGGTCCCTCGATAGATCAGAGGGGGTGGCAGGCGGTGGGAGAAAACATGTAGGTGACTGGGCAGCAGCTACTGGGAAATCTGTTCTCTGAAATTGCCAGGTTTTTGTGAGGATTTCCCCCCCATTTTCTTTGAGGAGCTTGTTCTTATTTCTTCCCAGTCCTGCCACATGCATGCAAATCTTCGCAATGTGCAGTGAGTTCCAAGGGATAAAGGGGATGGAGGCTTGATTTGAGTGTTGCGGGCATGTGTGTAAGGGGGCCTTGCCAGTGGCAGCGTTTTGTTTTTGTTTTTTTTAGCGGCAGTTTGGTGTGTGCCTTCCCCCCTGCCCAGCATCAGGCTCCGGGCCACCCTCCCTCTGCTGCCGCATAACTTCCTCCGCATCTCCAGGGAGGCAGGACGCAGAGCCCAGGCCGGGCCCAGCGCGCTGCAGCCAGGCTGCCGACGACCAGGCTCGTCGGGACCTCCCCGTGGCTCCGCGAGGCTCGGGCGGCGGCAGCGGGGCCTGGGGGCTGGGCCCGGGGCCCA
>NW_027530971.1:2499242-2499435 GCF_008692635.1 Crocuta crocuta
GGGATTCCTGCTCCGGCCTTAAATATGCCGGTTATTTTTATCTCCCTACGTCAGGCGGCGAAGGCCATCCCACCAGTGGCCGTGGCGGCTGCTACACAATGTTTCCCTTTAGTCGGGAGGGGAAATGGAGGGAGGCCAGACTTCCTGATCACATGGTGCTGAAGTCAATGAAAAAAAATTAAGGGGGACCCCT
>NW_027530971.1:2499660-2546010 GCF_008692635.1 Crocuta crocuta
CCCCCGCCCGCTCCCCCCACCCAGCCCCCTTGGGCTCCATGCGTCGGGAGAAGCACAGGCTCCAGGCCGAGGGCCAGCGAGGCAGGAGAGAGAAAACATAAACACGAGATTGTTGCAGTAATTGGTGGCTCTGAAAACACTGAGGAAATGAGAGGCTTGTACGAAACATCAGCCGACAAGAAACGGGGTGATGTCAGACAGCCTTCCAGGATTAGAAACCCTTAAAAGCTCCGAGCCCGCGGCTGCTGCGGAAAAGCGCTGGGCTCTCCGGGTAGGAAGCCGGATTTCGCCCGGACTCCGGGGCGGCAGGCGCTTGCGATCCCCTCTTCCTCTCTCTCTGTCTCTGTGTCTCTCTGGCTCTGTCTCCCCTCCTCCTCCTTTCTCTTTTTCTTTCTCCCCTCTCTCTTTTTCTCTTTTATTTCCTCTCCTTTCTTTACTGAAAAAAGAGAGATTGCATCCAATGACCTCCATTTCTAAGACACCTGGTACTTTTATATCTTTTCCTTACTTTGAGGTGCCAAACCGACTCAACCCACCCCCCCATCCAAAGGGGCAAGGACATTGACTGTCCCGCCATCTGAGTTTGCTCTTTCTCGTCTCAGTTCTCTTCCCCAGCCCCCTTTTTTGGGTTAGTACTGCGGGTCACAATAACGCACCAACATGTGGGTGGGCTGGGAATATACAAGGCGCATTTATCAAGGACAAGCTCACCAAGAAAGTGGGATTAAATCCTTGCAAAAATCTGGCAGTTTGGGAGAGGGTAGATTTCCCAGTAACAAGTCGCCCAGGCACCCAGCAAATAACTCCGGCAGCTGCCGTCTCACTTTCTTTTCATGGGATGAGAGCTTTAAGAAGACAAATAGCACACGGGGCATACATACGTGCAACGTACACTCACACACTCACGCTCACACACACACTCTCCCCACTCTCTCCAGGTCCCAGGGCAGCTGTAGCTAACAGCCAGTGAGCAGGGTCCCGTGCCAGATCCACCTGGAACCTTCCTGCGTCTTTAAGCTGGAGGCCAATTCTCATCTGTTCAGTGACACAAAAGGTGCCTCTGGCTGTTGGGGCGTCCTCTCCTGGTGTTTGCCAGGATTAATGAGGTGATGTTTGGAAAGGGCCTGAGCCCCTACAACCAAAGGCACCCACGACACCTTTTCAAAGAATGATTTATGTCCAGCTTTACCCAAATAGGAACCAAAAGAGGGTTTTCTATTTTCTCATCTTTAGAGCAGATGAATTTAATACCTGGGTCCTTGCTTTGGGGCATTACAGAAGCTTTAGAATCTGCCTTATTAATTGCTCTGTCACCCTCTACCACGAAGGCAGATTTTTCCCCCCCTTCTCTTCCGTAGATGCAGGAAAAAAGTCACATCAAGGTCAAGTCTGTCCACCTTTGGAGGAACAGGACTGGTTCCAAAGTCTTGGGTTCCCCTCACTGCTGCTCATGGTGAGAACAACGCTGCTCAAACTCGAACCCACACAGTCATAAATCTTGTGATTCAGCCCCCCTAATGCTGGACGCTTCTAAGCTGTAGTAATTTGACCCAAGTGTACTTTTTGGTCTGATCCAACATCCCTGTGACTATACCACCCACCAAGAGGTAGATCACAGCCCTGTTTCTCAGGGGCACGTTTTCCACCTTTGATGTTCCCCTTATGCTCTGCACATCCCAAGGGGAAGCCTCCTGTCTCCTCCCCAGTCTTGTCCTGTTGTCCCTGTGTTAGGTAACGGGGTCTCCACGCCCTCCATTTCTCAACCCAGGAAGCTTGGGGTCTCTGTATCTATTTTTGCTTCCTCCTCGTACATTTCAAGGTCAACAGATCCTGCTGTTTATCCCCAGAAAACCTGACGCTCCTCGGCATCTCCTAGAGTGAAAAACAGCAAAGGCCCTGAGGCAGATGGCTTCTGCTGGGTGCATGGGCCTGGGCATCTCACAGTTTGAGTTTAAATCCCGGATTCGCTACCCAGATTAAATAGCAGCTTCGCAAACTCAGGCTGGTTACTTTGCCTCTTTGAGCCTCAATTTTCTCACCTGTAAAGTAGGGATGATGACAGACCCTTTTCACAGGCTTATTGTGAAGGTTGAATCAGACAGGGCATGTGAAGGACTAAGCCCAGTGCCTGCCACAAAGTAGGTGCTCCGCAAACAGGAGCCGTCATTACTACACTCGGGCTAGCGCCTTGGGCTCTGCCTTGCTGCAGAACCATCCACAGGCTTGGTAACACGCAGATTCCTGGGAGTCACCCGGTAGCTCCTTGCTGCAGGGTGGGGCCTGAGGATCACATTCCTAACAGGCTCCTGGTATTGTTGCGGCTGCTGCTGGCCTTTGGGCCACACTAAACTGCAGTGTGGAAAATTCAGGTCTGCTCTGTCTCTGGCTCCCTTGGTCCACACTCCTTGGCAGGGCCCACGCGTCCCTTTTTTCTCCTGGTGCAGCTCTCCTCTCTAGCCTTCTCGCACCAGACTTCTCCTCGTTTCCTCTGTTGACACCCCCCAGCCCTCCAGGTGCCCATGCGGTTGGAGTGGCCTCTCGGCTGGAATGTCCCTTCCCTGTCTTCACTGCCTTGTGGGCTTCTCCCCGTCGAGGCCCTCTGCAAGCCTTGATCTTCTCTGAGGCCTTTCCGGCGTTACCTCTCAGAGCCAGCTGCCTCCCTTCTCCGCACTCTGCTCTCCGCTCAGACTTCACCATGCTGTTCACAGGGCTCCTGGCAGTGACCTGTGGACACGTCTGCTTCCCCCATTGGTCAGGGGGCTCCTCCAGCAGGGCCCAGATCCCTTTTGTTTTTGTGTCCCAGTGACGTGCATGGCCCCCAACTTAGGGAGTGGGATCCACGTTTGCGGAATGAGTAAGAGAATGAATGAAGCAATAGCCCATCCTCTGGGAAAACCACAGCCCTTCTGATAGGATTGTGGGGTGCTCTGGGGCCTCAGACATGCCCCCCAGCCCCATCCTTCAGGGCTCCTTCCCTGACCCTAGTGAGAAGAGAGAAGGCTGTTATTCATTTAACCCTATGTTCCCTGTTGCTTTACACCACAAAGTCATTCTGCCGTTATTCTTCTTGCTCACCAGAGGGTGATGGAGGCTGAGGGGAGGAGGCAGAGGCAGAGATTTTGAAGCCAGGACTGGGAGGGCTAGGCTCAGGTCAGCTCGGACACGAAGAGCCCCCAGCCCCACCAGACACATAGGCGCATACATACACACACACAGATCTAGAGGTTATCCTTTTATAGAGGCTAATGCCAGCAGCCAGTTCTAGAAGGGCATTGCCAGAACATTCCCTATGGCAGTTGGAGTTGGTTTGGTTAATTGTCCAGAGTTCAGCTCTTGGCTTGGAGTTAGAGCATCTTCTGGCCTCAGCGGCAGCCCAAGAAGCCCAGAAAGGCAGCAGAGTGGCTGTGCCTAGGTCAGCCCTGGAGACTGAGGAAGGCGATCAAAGGGACCAGCACAAACCTGTAGAAAGATTTGGTGGGCCTCTATGTGAGCTGCAGTTCATGTGGAATAAACTCAGGGCTAAGAGACTCTGGTAATAATGATAGTGTTTGGGTGTTTGCACGTACCTGACCCTGTGTCATGGACTCTGTGAACATAATATTCTATTTAACCCTCACAGGAACCCAGTAGTACAGGATTGCTGGTGTAGATGAGAAAACTGAGGCTCGGAGAGGTTAGATGGCTTGCCCAAGGTCACAGAGCTCAGCAGGAAAAGCTAAGTAGGAAATACACATCCTTATTGCCATCTTGCTGACCTGGCAAGAGCGAGACCCAGCCTCAGGAAGCAGCAGGAATGAGAAGTCTTGGACCCCACAGACCCAGCTGTATTCCGTCTCCATGCATCATTTCCGAAAAGCCTGATGGTGCAGAGCTGCTAGCGTCCAGGGTTCCTAGAACAGCTGGTGGAAAGGCTGGGCCTGCTTTATCCACATGTGGCTGGGTTGAGGCACAGAGAGGGCTTGGTACGTGTCTAATGTCACACAGTTGTGAGTGAGCTTCTGAGCTGGGCCTCCAATCCAGGCCGAGCCTTCTCCTTCCCTTCCTCCTGCAAAAGTTCATTGCGCCGCCTACGCTAGGCCAGGCACTTATGGTTTTGAGATCATTTCCTACTTGACCTTTTTGGCCACAACAAGACTCTTAAACAAGAACTTCCACTATGAATTCATTCAGACATCGATGGAGGGGTGAGGCAGGCAGGTGCCCTGGCATGAGCCCAGCGATTGCTGTATTGCCTGTACTTATCGTCTGGCTAACACCAAAATCAGAAGGGGATTTTGACCTTTGGCAGGAATGACATTTCTTGGGCAGCCTTCTGCATCCTTGTCACCTCCAGATGACCCATAGCTGAGCATCACATCAGGGTGACCCTCTGCTCATACTTTAGAACGTCAGGCAATGGAGGGCCACCTACATGGCTCAGTCGGTTAAGCGGCTGACTTTGGCTCAGGTCATGATCTTGTGGTTTGTGGTTCGAGCCCCACAACGGGCTCTGTGCTGACAGCTCAGAGCTTGGAGCCTGCTCTGGATTCTGTGACTCCCTCTCTCTCTGCCCTTCCCCTGCTTGCACTTTGTCTCTCTCTAAAATGAATAAACATTAAAAAAAAAAAAAAGAACTTAGGGAAATCAAATAGTCTCACTTGATATGCCAGTTATTCGCTGAGTGGGTCTAGCAAGTGATGTAACGTCTCTGAGCCTCCATGTACCCGTCTGTAAAAGGGGGGTGAATGAAGAAGTGACTGTGCTTACTTCCCCAGGCTTTTGAGTCAGATTGGTCTGTATGTGAAGGAAGGCTTTGTGAGCCACAATTACATACAGGTTAATGTGACCGTTACTCGCCTTGGGCCAGCTGGACGCAGCCAGCTCAGGCCAGATTCTTGGGACAGAGTGGGGCAGATGGTGACAGAAGCAGAGGAGAAGGAGGCCACATGTAGGCACTTGCTGGACACACTGTGTCTGGCACTCCACCAGGCACCTTCTATTTGTGCCCTTATTTCAACTGCACCATGACCTTACCATGTAGGTATTTGTAGTGCATTCCATGGTGGCGCACAAAGATATGCCTGTGTCTCAACCCGGGGTCCTGTGAATGCGACCTTACTTGGAAGAAAGGTCTTTGCAGAGGTTGTTAGGTTGAGGATATTGAGATGAGAGCATCTTGATCATAAGGTGGGTCCTGAATCCAAACACAGGTGATGCCCTCATTGGAGGCCCAAGGGGAAAAGAGAAGAAGGCTGTGTGAAGACAGAGGCGGAGATTGGAATGAAGCAGGTAGGCCGAGGGACGCCTGGAGTCACCAGAAACCAGGCAAGGAAGAATGCCCTCCTAGAGGCTTCAGCGGGAGTTCAAGCCTGCTAACTCGATTTGGGGCTCTTGGCCTCCGGAAGCACGAGAGAATGTATTTCTGTGTCGCAAGCTACCGGCGCACGTTCCTTTGTTAGAGCAGCCTCGGACAGCGAATGGCATTTTCTTTGGCCCATTTTACAAATGAGGACATTGGATCAGAGAGGTTAAAGGCCTTCTTCAAAGTTCAAGTGTGGGCTCATCGGACTCCAAAGCCAGTACTCTTCGAGGGAGAGGTGGGAGTGTTCGGGGTCACAGCAGTAGCCTTCTAGGATGAGCAAACCCGGCTTCCTAAGCTGAGGAGACATGGGAAGTGGCCCTCTCAGTTCCAAGGCAGATCTTTCCAGCCAGAGAACTCCCTGGGAAAGGACTCTGCCACAAATCCCACGCAGGCGGTAGATGGAGGGATTTAAGGGGAGTTTGGGTGGTTGGATTTTCAGAGATATTTCTGAAGCCCATAGGTTTGGGAAGCACTGGAAACTCATCCACAGGGGGGCTTCTCTGCCGGTCTGAGCTTGGAAAAACACAGATTTCTTTTTCTCCCCTTTTTCTTTCTTTTCAAACACAAGCCCGGCTGGGAGGGGCCTCTGCAAGGAAGGAAATCAATAGGAAATGCCTTTAGAAAATGAGATTTTTCAGAAAGCATGTTGTGTCATCATTCTGAAGGCCTGGGCCCTGCAATTTGAAATAGGAAATCGGAGAAATCTAAGGCAGCCAATGAGAGGGCAGCGTGGAGGCCTCCTCGGGTTTGGAGGCATCTGTGGAGATAGGGCTGGGCTGGCAGCTGTGGGTGTGGAACCAAGTCACATGGAGGCCAGTGGAGGGAGCAGCGCAGAAGAGTGGCCCTGGGGAGCACTCAGGAGTCCTCTTCATACAACCAAAGGGTTTTCCTGAGGCAGGGGGAGCAGGTGTGTTCTGAGGGGGCCCCAGGTAAGGCACTGAAACCATTGGGCTGGATAGGTCACAGGAGGTGATAGAACGAATGAAGAACCCCTCCAGAGCCAGGGGTCCAAATGCCAATTCACCTGTTACTAACTCGGTCAGGTTATTTTTTAAAGTTTTTTTTTTTTTTTTTTAAATGTTTTTTATTTAGTTTTGAAAGTCAGAGAGAGACAGCAAGAGCAGGGGAGGGTCAGAGAGAGAGATACAGAATCCGAAGACAGGCTCCAGGCTCTGAGCTGGCAGTCAGTACAGAGCCCGACGTGGGGCTCGAGCCCACAAACTGTGAGATCATGACCTGAGCTGAAGTTGATTGCTTAACTGACTGAGCCAGCCAGGCGCCCCTTGGTCAGGTTATTTAAGCTTTGTGGGCCTCTGTTTCTTCATCTTCTTCAATTGTGAAATGGGATCAATAGTCATACCTTCCCTGTAGATTTATCCAGAAGATTAAATTTTATTAAATAAGTTCTTAGAATGATACTCAGGAAGGAGTAAGCGCCCCATAGATGTTAGCTCTTTGTATTTCTTCTTGGAGAGGCCAGGGGAGGCTTTTAGAGGACACTGAGCTGGGATTTAAAAGCTGGGGGTAGGCATTTGATCCCTGGAGGCAGGTGGGCAAGGCACGCCAGGTGGAGGGACAGTAAGAACAGAGACGAGAGGAGAACCCACTGAGATGTGTTTGTTGCGTTTGCTGCAGATTCATAGGGCAAGCAATGGGAAATGGGGCTGGAGGGGTTGGCAAGGCCTTGAGGGCTTGGTTGGCTGAATCAGGAGCTTGGCCATTGTCCTGTAACTCTGTGGTTCTCAAACTTGAGCCTGCATCAAAACCATTTGGAGGCTCTTTAGAACACACATGGCTGGACTGTACCCCCAGAGATTCTGTTTGCATTTCTAGGGAGCTGCCAGTTGCTGCTGCTGCTGGTCCATGGACCACACTTTGAGAATCACTGCTATAGATGGTGGGCTGGGGTGGGCAGACAGTTGGAGAATTGAGGACAGTTTCAAGATGGAGTTTAAGGGCAGGTTTCAGGGGGAAGTGTACAAAGTCTCTTTGCCTTTGAGGCCGCACCAGTAGCCACCTGAGACCAGAGTAGGAGGCTCTTGGGCGCAGAGTATCAGGAGCGGGTGTCCGTTCCAAGGACAGCGGCCGCCTGAAGGCTGGGCGGCCTGGGGAAGGAGAGTGCAGGAGGCTTGTTTGCTGCTAGCTGGACGGGCAGTGGAGCCGGCTGGCTGCCCCTCTGGGCAGCTCCACACTTGGGCTTCCTCTACCAAAGGTAGCCCGGGAATGGGTGACCTACTTCCTGGGGATCCCAGGGGTATGGAGAGCAAAACCCAGTGAGCAAAGGAACAGCCTGGCAACTGCACTGCCTCCAAACCCATGACTGCCGCCCACCTGGGGCTCTGTCAGTAACTGCCGGGCCGCACACAGTTTCCTGGGGTCGCCGAGGAAGGGAGGACAATTATGGAGGCCGCATCCCACCCCTTCTCTGTCAGTGCTGGGGGAAAAACAATATTTAGTTAGTTAAACACCCGGCTACAGTTTCGTTTGAAAAGCTGGCTTTGATTAGGGGACTGCAGGGATTGATTTATAAGGAGAATGAAAAAAAGAACAAGCATAAATATGTAGAACTCACCCAAAGGATGACTAAGGGGACACAAAATATACAGAGTCCTCCCAAGTAGAGATGGTCACGACTTATGAAACTCTTTGGTCCCATCTTGGACTCACGTGGTCACCGTTTCCGATAATAGATACTCCTTCAAGCTCTTTGTCTAGACTGGTTTGAAATCAGGGGTTGCATCGATCAGGCGTTGAGATGCACACTTTGGGTGATTCTCACTTCTGAAGACAACTTATCCCTGATATGTACAAGGTATACATTTCATATGTACATATATGTATATATATGAAATAAAAAATTATTTAGTATATGAAGTATAATTTTCTTTGTTTTGTGGTGACAGCCCTATGAAGGGGTGCTCATTGGCGCTTGGCTTGAAAACGGAACACTGGAAACGGTCTGCAGTGTCCGCGGGTGAGGGCGTGCTTAGATAATCCACCGCTCCCCCTGACCATGGAGTCCTGTGGGGAGGAGGGTGGTTAGAAAGAAGCTGGGTGGCTCTGCCACGTGCAGCCGTGTCAAACAGTAGCATTCAGATAAGTGTGCACGGTGGATCCCTTTAATACAAACCCCACACGCACACAGCCTCATGTCCCCTCTGTGAACATATTATGGATATAAACCCAAAGACAAAGGCTTGGAAGGATGTACATCAAAATAGGCCTCTGGGGGGAGGGGATAGGATGGGCGAGATATCGAGGGAGGTCCCTGCTTTGTCTGTCATATTTGAATTGTTTGCACTGAGAGCGTATTGACGCAGTGCTTGTGTAATACAAGCGTCATCAGAAACACAACCAAATCCCTACTCAGAACTCCTCTGAGGAGAGTGTGCAGAACTGCAGCCCTTCCCCTCCCTGTCTTTCCTCTGGGACACGGGCAGTGTCTCCCCACTCTTCAGCCCCTTGGTATCCACCTCTTATCTTCTTGGGGCCCTGGTAGTGCTCCCAGGCTCTATACCTAGGACTCCCCTGAGACTACTCCCCAAGACTTGCCCTGGCCTGGGCCTGACCCTCACCTCAGCATTACACTCGTGGCTGGTGATGCCTCATCTCTCCCGACCCCAAGCAGAGCTGCGCCCCCCCCCCGAGCCCAGTGTCTGAGAGATACCCTGTGTTCCAGTACTTCATTTCTCCTCACTTCTGTCCCCTCTTCCGCTGGGGTGAGGGGTGAGACTATATGGGCCAGACTGCCGTTCCAGGCAACACTCCGAAGGGCCCTGCCAGGTCTCTGTACAGTACTGGCCTACCTGGGTCTCTTTTCACTCGAGATGCCCTCCTCCTCTCCCTGGCCCACGGCCTAGAATGTTCTGGGCAGTTGTTGCTTCTGCACTGATTCCAGAATCCCATTCCTGGGAGGTCTGGCCTGCTGGTGCCCACAAGTCCATGGTGGGCACCTAGGAGAGATCTCCTGTGGGACACTTATGGGATCATGTTTTTCCACTGCCCTAAGCATTGTAGCCAAGGAACACGCTAGCTAAAAGTGCCTTGGTTTTCTCAATTGTAAATTGAGAAGATTGGTTTCAATGGTTTCTGAGCTTGCTCACGGCATTGACGTCCAGCATTTTATTGAATGCCTTTGTTGAGGCTCACCTCTCTTGTGTGGCCCTTGGACCATCTTATTCCATTTCCACAGCTCCGTGGAGTAGACAGGGCAGCTCATATTTCCTCCATTTTACAGCCTAGGAAAACAGGGCTCCAAGATGGCAAGAATGGCCAAGGTCATTCAGCTGGCATTGGGTCCTGGGCAGGTGTTTGCGTGTGTAACATCTGCAGAGAGACTCACCAGGAATAAGAGCTTCTCTGGTAGATAAGAGGAAAAGAGTCTTCCCAGCAGAGGGCAGAGGGCAGAGGGCAGAGGGCAGAGGGCAGAACAGCTTTTGGGGGGTGAGTGAGGATGTGCCTTGATTAACTCAATGAGGCTGGGATAGGAATGAGGGAAGAAAGTAGAAAGGGAGGAGGGTACTTTTCCATATCCTTATAAGGAAGTCTGCCTTAAGTACTTCCTCCTCTAGGAAGCCCTCTGGGCAATGATAGGTGGGTAGAGGTTTGACAGTAGTCCCTCAAAAACAGACAAAAAACCAAACACCCAATAGCAACCACCTTTATTTACAGTGATTACCAATTACTCCTACCACTGCCGATTGATTTCAAGTTAGCGATGTGGTCACTGAATGTTTCATTAGGAAGGGATGGCTCTGGCAAACTCGTAAGAGCTACCTCCAGCACACCATTGTTTTCTGGACTTTTCTCTCTGCTCTCAGACATCTGGTTGCCTCTCTGACTTGGCAACGATCACGTTGCTGAAATCGCCTGTAAATAAATCTCTTATACTGGACTGTGTCAGTTTTTCGAGGGCAGTGTCCATGTTTGATTAATGATTTACTGATGATAAGTGAATTAAATCTACTATTAATGCACGCAAACACATATGAAGTACTTGGAATAGCGTTGGCACTTGGATGTGCTGTGTAAGTGAAAGCTGTGCCTGCTAGCTGTCATCTCCCTTCCAGNGAGAGACAGCAAGAGCAGGGGAGGGTCAGAGAGAGAGATACAGAATCCGAAGACAGGCTCCAGGCTCTGAGCTGGCAGTCAGTACAGAGCCCGACGTGGGGCTCGAGCCCACAAACTGTGAGATCATGACCTGAGCTGAAGTTGATTGCTTAACTGACTGAGCCAGCCAGGCGCCCCTTGGTCAGGTTATTTAAGCTTTGTGGGCCTCTGTTTCTTCATCTTCTTCAATTGTGAAATGGGATCAATAGTCATACCTTCCCTGTAGATTTATCCAGAAGATTAAATTTTATTAAATAAGTTCTTAGAATGATACTCAGGAAGGAGTAAGCGCCCCATAGATGTTAGCTCTTTGTATTTCTTCTTGGAGAGGCCAGGGGAGGCTTTTAGAGGACACTGAGCTGGGATTTAAAAGCTGGGGGTAGGCATTTGATCCCTGGAGGCAGGTGGGCAAGGCACGCCAGGTGGAGGGACAGTAAGAACAGAGACGAGAGGAGAACCCACTGAGATGTGTTTGTTGCGTTTGCTGCAGATTCATAGGGCAAGCAATGGGAAATGGGGCTGGAGGGGTTGGCAAGGCCTTGAGGGCTTGGTTGGCTGAATCAGGAGCTTGGCCATTGTCCTGTAACTCTGTGGTTCTCAAACTTGAGCCTGCATCAAAACCATTTGGAGGCTCTTTAGAACACACATGGCTGGACTGTACCCCCAGAGATTCTGTTTGCATTTCTAGGGAGCTGCCAGTTGCTGCTGCTGCTGGTCCATGGACCACACTTTGAGAATCACTGCTATAGATGGTGGGCTGGGGTGGGCAGACAGTTGGAGAATTGAGGACAGTTTCAAGATGGAGTTTAAGGGCAGGTTTCAGGGGGAAGTGTACAAAGTCTCTTTGCCTTTGAGGCCGCACCAGTAGCCACCTGAGACCAGAGTAGGAGGCTCTTGGGCGCAGAGTATCAGGAGCGGGTGTCCGTTCCAAGGACAGCGGCCGCCTGAAGGCTGGGCGGCCTGGGGAAGGAGAGTGCAGGAGGCTTGTTTGCTGCTAGCTGGACGGGCAGTGGAGCCGGCTGGCTGCCCCTCTGGGCAGCTCCACACTTGGGCTTCCTCTACCAAAGGTAGCCCGGGAATGGGTGACCTACTTCCTGGGGATCCCAGGGGTATGGAGAGCAAAACCCAGTGAGCAAAGGAACAGCCTGGCAACTGCACTGCCTCCAAACCCATGACTGCCGCCCACCTGGGGCTCTGTCAGTAACTGCCGGGCCGCACACAGTTTCCTGGGGTCGCCGAGGAAGGGAGGACAATTATGGAGGCCGCATCCCACCCCTTCTCTGTCAGTGCTGGGGGAAAAACAATATTTAGTTAGTTAAACACCCGGCTACAGTTTCGTTTGAAAAGCTGGCTTTGATTAGGGGACTGCAGGGATTGATTTATAAGGAGAATGAAAAAAAGAACAAGCATAAATATGTAGAACTCACCCAAAGGATGACTAAGGGGACACAAAATATACAGAGTCCTCCCAAGTAGAGATGGTCACGACTTATGAAACTCTTTGGTCCCATCTTGGACTCACGTGGTCACCGTTTCCGATAATAGATACTCCTTCAAGCTCTTTGTCTAGACTGGTTTGAAATCAGGGGTTGCATCGATCAGGCGTTGAGATGCACACTTTGGGTGATTCTCACTTCTGAAGACAACTTATCCCTGATATGTACAAGGTATACATTTCATATGTACATATATGTATATATATGAAATAAAAAATTATTTAGTATATGAAGTATAATTTTCTTTGTTTTGTGGTGACAGCCCTATGAAGGGGTGCTCATTGGCGCTTGGCTTGAAAACGGAACACTGGAAACGGTCTGCAGTGTCCGCGGGTGAGGGCGTGCTTAGATAATCCACCGCTCCCCCTGACCATGGAGTCCTGTGGGGAGGAGGGTGGTTAGAAAGAAGCTGGGTGGCTCTGCCACGTGCAGCCGTGTCAAACAGTAGCATTCAGATAAGTGTGCACGGTGGATCCCTTTAATACAAACCCCACACGCACACAGCCTCATGTCCCCTCTGTGAACATATTATGGATATAAACCCAAAGACAAAGGCTTGGAAGGATGTACATCAAAATAGGCCTCTGGGGGGAGGGGATAGGATGGGCGAGATATCGAGGGAGGTCCCTGCTTTGTCTGTCATATTTGAATTGTTTGCACTGAGAGCGTATTGACGCAGTGCTTGTGTAATACAAGCGTCATCAGAAACACAACCAAATCCCTACTCAGAACTCCTCTGAGGAGAGTGTGCAGAACTGCAGCCCTTCCCCTCCCTGTCTTTCCTCTGGGACACGGGCAGTGTCTCCCCACTCTTCAGCCCCTTGGTATCCACCTCTTATCTTCTTGGGGCCCTGGTAGTGCTCCCAGGCTCTATACCTAGGACTCCCCTGAGACTACTCCCCAAGACTTGCCCTGGCCTGGGCCTGACCCTCACCTCAGCATTACACTCGTGGCTGGTGATGCCTCATCTCTCCCGACCCCAAGCAGAGCTGCGCCCCCCCCCCGAGCCCAGTGTCTGAGAGATACCCTGTGTTCCAGTACTTCATTTCTCCTCACTTCTGTCCCCTCTTCCGCTGGGGTGAGGGGTGAGACTATATGGGCCAGACTGCCGTTCCAGGCAACACTCCGAAGGGCCCTGCCAGGTCTCTGTACAGTACTGGCCTACCTGGGTCTCTTTTCACTCGAGATGCCCTCCTCCTCTCCCTGGCCCACGGCCTAGAATGTTCTGGGCAGTTGTTGCTTCTGCACTGATTCCAGAATCCCATTCCTGGGAGGTCTGGCCTGCTGGTGCCCACAAGTCCATGGTGGGCACCTAGGAGAGATCTCCTGTGGGACACTTATGGGATCATGTTTTTCCACTGCCCTAAGCATTGTAGCCAAGGAACACGCTAGCTAAAAGTGCCTTGGTTTTCTCAATTGTAAATTGAGAAGATTGGTTTCAATGGTTTCTGAGCTTGCTCACGGCATTGACGTCCAGCATTTTATTGAATGCCTTTGTTGAGGCTCACCTCTCTTGTGTGGCCCTTGGACCATCTTATTCCATTTCCACAGCTCCGTGGAGTAGACAGGGCAGCTCATATTTCCTCCATTTTACAGCCTAGGAAAACAGGGCTCCAAGATGGCAAGAATGGCCAAGGTCATTCAGCTGGCATTGGGTCCTGGGCAGGTGTTTGCGTGTGTAACATCTGCAGAGAGACTCACCAGGAATAAGAGCTTCTCTGGTAGATAAGAGGAAAAGAGTCTTCCCAGCAGAGGGCAGAGGGCAGAGGGCAGAGGGCAGAGGGCAGAACAGCTTTTGGGGGGTGAGTGAGGATGTGCCTTGATTAACTCAATGAGGCTGGGATAGGAATGAGGGAAGAAAGTAGAAAGGGAGGAGGGTACTTTTCCATATCCTTATAAGGAAGTCTGCCTTAAGTACTTCCTCCTCTAGGAAGCCCTCTGGGCAATGATAGGTGGGTAGAGGTTTGACAGTAGTCCCTCAAAAACAGACAAAAAACCAAACACCCAATAGCAACCACCTTTATTTACAGTGATTACCAATTACTCCTACCACTGCCGATTGATTTCAAGTTAGCGATGTGGTCACTGAATGTTTCATTAGGAAGGGATGGCTCTGGCAAACTCGTAAGAGCTACCTCCAGCACACCATTGTTTTCTGGACTTTTCTCTCTGCTCTCAGACATCTGGTTGCCTCTCTGACTTGGCAACGATCACGTTGCTGAAATCGCCTGTAAATAAATCTCTTATACTGGACTGTGTCAGTTTTTCGAGGGCAGTGTCCATGTTTGATTAATGATTTACTGATGATAAGTGAATTAAATCTACTATTAATGCACGCAAACACATATGAAGTACTTGGAATAGCGTTGGCACTTGGATGTGCTGTGTAAGTGAAAGCTGTGCCTGCTAGCTGTCATCTCCCTTCCAGTCCCCCAGGGAGGACTGTCCGTGCTCAAGGACATGTCCCTCGAAGGGATGAAGAACTCCTAACCCAAAAGCGCACACAGGGCTCCGTTTTTAAATTCAACCTGTCTTTATAGACCACCCCTTAACCCAAACTTATTTAAAATCCTTTGCAACCTTTTGGTTTCATGTGGGAAAACCCTCCCACTCAAACCCTTTGGACAACAAAGGGCCTCCAGATCTATTCTCTTGATGGTTGGCATGACTGAGTCCATTGGGGCAGCATGGTGAGTTGGATTTGGATTCCAATGGGGGCTCCACTATTTTTTTTTTGCTAAGGTTCCAGTGAGTTATTGTACTTCACTACACCAAAGTCTGTCATCTGAGAAAAGAAGACCATGACACCAACTGTTTCAGGATCAATGGGACCACTGAATGAGTTTGTGGGGCCGGGCTGCTGTCCTGTTTGCTCCCCCCAGATCCGTGCTCCACCATCCTCTGTCCTGCTTCATTGGTGCCCAGGAGGCTGACTGAGACAGTGCTCTTGGCCTTCCACCTTCCTGTGGAGTTCAGCCAGTGGGAGGTAGTGGCAGAAGATTGAAGAGCATGTGGGGAGAGGAAGATTCCCTTAACTACTGCCCCTGCTTTTGCTTGATTCTTGGCCAACAGCATATCCTTCTATCCACACTACAGCTCCAGCTCTTATTGGTGGTGGCCAATGTCCTTGGATTCTTGCTTTTAACAAAGGCTGGGCAGGAGGAGTGGGATGGAGGGTGGGGGGCAGAATTGGGTCCTTAACATTGTTACTTCCTGGGTGTCTCAAAATCCAGCATTATTCCCCCTAATCCTACCCAGAGCTCAACAAATAGTCCTTTTTAAAAAATTTTTTTTTTAATGTTTATTTTTGAGAGAGAGGAAGAGAGAGAGAGAGAGAGAGAGAGAGAGAGAGAACTAACAGCGAAGAGGCAGAGAGAGATGGAGACATAGAATCCGAAGCAGGCTCCAGCTCTGAGCTGTCAGCACAGAGCCTAATGTGGGGCTCAAACTCATGAACTGTGAGATCATGACCTGAGCTGTAGTTGGATGTATACCCACTGAGCAAAACCCAGGTGACCCAAATAGTCCTTTTAATAAAATTTAAGTGTCCGAGGTGAGTATGTCATGTTTTCTTGGGCCAATAGTCAGACAACATCAAGCCTAGTACCTGGGCACATACGAGAGGCTTAATAATAATATTAGAAGCCACCTTTTATTAAGGGCTTAGCTTGGGCACGGCAGCATGCCAAGTATGGTTTTTTTTCACATGCACATGTCAGTTAATCCTCACAATGACTGCATGTAGAAGGTACTAATTATTATACCCATTTTGCAGTTGAGAAAAGAAGAACTTAAAGTTGCTAGTGATTTGCCAAGTCACCCAGCTAATAAGAGGGGGAGGCAGGATTCAAATTAATTAATGTTAATTGCACTATTATTTGGTGAGTGGTGACCAAGCCTTAGACTCAGACCTTCACAGCAGAGTTGAGTACCAGGAGGTGCTTGGCCAACACTTGCTGGTGATGAAGGCCCTCTGTTTAGGGCCCTGGGGTCTTTTTATCATCTTTCCTGGGAGCTCTCCCTCTGGAGTTAGGGTCACTCTTACTTCCACAGACAGCTTTTGCCTCTTGTTCAGAGAATGTCACTGGCCTGCCTTCTGTTCCCAAACAAGCCCTAGTGGACGGAGTTTCCTTCATTACCTCTTGCCCATATTTCCACCGGCTCTGAGCTGCTGGAGCGACCTGTGTGGCCCCTCCACCCTCCTGGTCACCCACACCCACTGGTGTTTACAACATGCCTCCAGCGTCTGCGAAGTTCATTAGCACCAGAGCTACACCCTCTTCCTGCTCATTGGTGCAGACTGTGCGTGAGACCAGGCCGAACACAGCTCCCCAGAGTGCCTGCCAGACACTTCCACCCTTCTCCAGGCACCCCTCCCCTCCGCCAAGTTCTGATCCAGGTATTTCTGCGGGAGACACAGTCCCAATGGCTTACCAAAGCCTCATTCTGTTCTAGTTTATGGCTATGGTAAGCGCTATTTGGGCAGTGGCTTAGAAGGAGTATTAGTTCTGGAGTTAGGAACACCTGCCTCTTAGTAGCTCTGTGATCTTGGCCCAATTGCCTAACGTCTCTGAGCCTGATTTGTAAAACTGAAGATAAATGTTGCCAAGGATGGGGTGATTGAGTAGAAAGCATTTGGTACGTGTTAGGTACAAAATTCCCTCTTTCTCTTTCTCTTTCTCTCCCAAAGACCACCTTGGGGAGGTACCAAAGGCCAAATAGTGTAGAGTATATTTGTCATTTATCTGTTTATTTTTGGAGTGCTCTCTACTAGATGTTGTTATGTTACCAGAGATGATAAGGATAATTATCTTTGTTTTATAGACGAACATTCTAAGGCTCCAAGAGTTTAAAGTAATTTTCTCACGGTCACCCAAATAACAGACTGGATTTGCTATAAACTGAATCTTTATTTTCAATTTTCTCTCATCATTTTGTAAGAATGAAAACAAGCAACCAAGTGGTATAAGCCAAAATGAAATCACTTTTATTTCTTGTAAAAAGACAGCGGCCTTTGCTGTTTGCACTTACTCTTTTCTATCCAGAGATCGACTTGCCAAGGCAGCTGTCTTTTGTGACTACATAACCTCATTACCCACTTCTCTCTGCTCCTTGGATGAATCGAGCTTTCTAAACCCTATTTGAGATACCGCCTATTACGGATGGGATATGCCAAAGCTGCACTGACAGTGAGCTGAGCTGGAGATAAGGAAGTAAGTCAGGACTTGGGGCCAAAGACGAGGATGACCTGGATGACAAAATGAGTCCGAAGGCCATTATCCTTATCACGCATTTTCTCCTTCTGAAGCTCAGAGGTTGAAAAATGTTTAAAAGTATTTTCTTCCTTGTCATCTTTTTATTGAGAATAAGAGACGATGGAAGCTTTGGGCTGCGAGCTTGCACTCACCACCATACTGTGAGCTAAGACACACTGGGTCTTAGTAATCTCTGAACTTTTTGTGGTCCTTTCCCGTAATGCTTTGCACACGACTGTGGGCAAACATGAATGAGCAAACATTTATTGAGCACTCTGTTTGCTCTCTATATTTTGCTGGGTGCTTTCACATGAGAAAGATGAAAATTACTTGTCCCGGGCCACGTCAGTGGTGGTGGAGGCTGGCTGTCAACCCAGTTGGGCCTTCTGACTCCATGTTTAGTGCTCCTTCCTGTACATCTCAGCTGTCGCTTAGTATCACCATCATCATTGAGCAAGATTTAAAAGTCTTTCTTTTAAAGGTTGCCAGCAGTGTTGTATATGCTGTTGGGGGAAGTTGGGTGAATGAAGAAGGCATGATTCCTCTTTACAGAAAGGATTATAATGAGCCTCAGCTGTCTGGGTGGTTCGCTCGCCATGTGACAGTGAGAGGATCAAAGAAGCCAATGTGTCACCATGGGAACTGTCCCAGTTTTATAATCTTCAGTTTTCAAAGGACAGAATATGAACACATGGAAAGCAGGGAAAATTCAGTGAATGGGAAAGGATGCAGGCTAATGATTTAAATATAAGTTTTGAAGCGGGAAATCAATGGAGAAATAGTTTGAGCAGATTTATAAATAGCTGCTCAACTCACTTTTCCAGGATGAGTAACAATTCACTGCAGGTGAGAAGACTTATGGTCCTGACTTTGGAAAAGATGCCTGAGATTGTGTTTCTTGATCCAAAGATATAGCAATGGCCTTGCTTAAGGAGGGATAGAGGAGATCTCTGAGGACAGCCACTACCTGAGCGGGAGATGCCAGCAAGAGCTTTTAGAAGGCAAGAAGACCAGAGGTGAGAGGATTGAGGGACTGTGTCAGCTTGCAAAAAATGGTCACAACTCACTCCCCACCCTGTATGCATCTCCCTTTGCATGTGACTGCAGTTTCTCTCATCAGGAGGTGGGGCCTCCTGGGGCGCCTGGGTGGCTTAGTCGGTTAAGCGTCCGACTTTCACTTGGGTCATGATCTCGCGGTTCGTGGGTTCGAGCCCCGCGTCGGGCTCTGTGCTGACTGCCAGCTCAGAGCCTGGAGCCTGTTTCAGTCTGTGACTCCCTCTCTCTCTGACCTTCCCCTGCTCATGCTGTCTGTCTCTCTCTCTCTCTTCTAGAAATAAATAAAACATTAAAAAAAAAAAAGGAGGTGGGGCCTCCAACCCTAGAAAGTGGGCCCGACCATGTGACTTGTTTGGTGAGTAAGATACTAGCCTGCGTAGTGTAGTCAGAGGCTTGAATAGTTCCTCACATTAGGGACATCTCTCTGTGGCTGCTCTTGGTTGCACCACAAGCACCACCATACGAATAAGCCTGGGCAACATGTTAGATGACGAGAGACACATGGCTCGGTTACTTCCATCACCCCTGCTGACAGCCAGCCAGACATGTGTGAGGCTGTCGATGGGCAGCTGACCTCAGATATGTGCGTGGGCCTAGTGGATCCCAGATGGAGCAGAGCTCAGCTGTCCGAACTGCTGGCTCTTAGAATCCTAAATGAGTAAATGGTTATTGTTTTTAGTTGCTAAGGTTTGGGATGATTTGTTATGCAGCAAAAACGAATTGATACAAGGTCTATGCGACAGACTGCAAACACCAAGCAGGGAAAAGAAAATGCACTGTTGATGGAGGTCTAGAACAGAGGTTGGCAAGTTACTTCCGTGAGCCAAATCCAGCCTACAGCCTGTTTTTGTAAATAAGGTTGTAATGGAATACAGCCAACCTCATTTGTTTACATAGGGTCTATAACTGCTTTTGTTCTACAAAAGAGTTAAGTAGTTATATCTTTAAAAATTTTTTAAAAAAATGTTTATTTATTTTTGAGAGAGTGAGACAGACAGAGCACAAGCAGGGGAGGGGCAGAGAGAGAGGGAGACACAGAATCGGAAGCAGGCCCCAGGCTCTGAGCTGTCAGCACAGAGCCTGACTTGGGGCTTGAACCCATGAACAGTGAGATCATGACCTGAGCTGAAGTGGGAGACTTAACTGACTGAGCCACCCAGGCGCCCAGAGAATTACGTAGTTATAATGACTGCCCAGCCTACAAAACCTAAGGTATTTACTATCTGACTCTTTACAGAAAAAAAATTAATGTGGGATATAACAGTAAGTGGGGCTTTAAATCATCTTTTGCATACAGGCAGAGAACCACATATTTTAAGAAAGTCTCTTGAGACTTTGAAACCTGTCTTTTCAAGCATTTCTCTTTTCCTAGGTATGTTTTTCTTAAAGAGTTTGAACTAATCATACTTTTCCCCACTTACTATGTTGTTAATATCCATGAGAAGAATTATGGCACTATACCATCATTTTCAGTGTCTGTGTTGTAGCAAATTGAATAGACTCTCATATATTGACTACCTGACCCACTGTTTTAATAGTTTGCTTCTAGTTTTTAATCATCTCAAAGACTGCTGTGATTAATGATGAACACATACACACACCGTATATAAGACACTTCTAGGAAGTTCATCTTAAAGTCAAAAGATATAACTAAGACAATGAATACAAAAACATATTCAGGAGTGTAATTTTGGTATCAAAGGCTATCTACATTTAATGTTTATTTAAACATCCTCTGACTGCCTTCCTGAAACTCTGTGTCAGCTTACATTCCTACCAATAATGGACTGGAGAGAATATATGCTTTTGCCTTGCAGAGTAAGTCATCTACCAGAATGTAGAGAAAGCAGCTCGAGGAATCCATCTAAATTTGTTCTCCAAGGAGGAACTGGGCAGCCTTGGGAGAAAATGACCATGTCATTTCAGATTCCTCCATCGCCAACGGGGACATCAAAGCTGTACTGGGTGGGTGACTCAGGCTCTGTAAAGCACTTCACAGGCTGAAAAGATGAGGCCAGTTTGGGCTGACGAAATGTCACCGGAGGTAAATGTCACGTCCCGCACCTGGGCCCAGTAATCTAGCATCCCTACGTGGTGGGAACCCAGTGCCTTAACAGCCAGCCTTGTGGGAAGACGACCAGAAAGCTCCATGTAGAGCAGCACTGGTGCCGTCGATGCTAATCTGGAAGTGAGTGTCCTTATGCTCTGGGCTGGAGAGATGGTATTCACATCACGGTGTGTTCCATTCTCGCTACTGCACTTTAAAGTGGACCTAGGTAACCTGGAAAGAGGGGTTCTGAGGAAAGGGGGAGGGACTCCAGTTCATATCATCAGATGAAGTATTGAAGAAGCTGGGAAGGCTTACATGAAAAAGAATGTTAAGAGGAATATTAAACGTGTTTTTCAGTATTTACTCTCACAATAAACATACCTTTATTTTAAAAATTATAAAATTATAGATAGTGAATACAAAACGGTGAACACAACCAAAAAGGATAAAGAAGAGAGGAAAATCAGCCTGAAATGTATTATTCAAGAGGCGTGCCTTGATGAATAATTAATTTATTATTAATGCCTTGATGAACATGCTTCTAGAGAACACTTTGTAAACGCATGCAATATGCATACAATTTTACGTAGATGGTATCAGAGTAATCTTTTTATCACTCAACACTATGTAATGGGCGTATTTCTGTCAACTAGGGCATCGATTTAATGGCTGTTTAGTGTTTCATTGGATGATTGTAGCATATTTTATGTGGCCTTACCACAAGTTTTTACTGGTAGAAATTTAGTTTGTTAAATATTTTTACCATTATAAGCACTCGCTTTTTTAAAAAGTTTATTTAGTTATTTTGAGACAGAGAGAGAGATTGGGAGGAGAAGCAGAGGGGTGGGGTGTGGGGGAGATAGAATCCTAAGCAGGTTCCTCACTGTCAGTGCAGAGCCGAACTCACAAACTACAAGATCGTGACCTGAGCTGAAACCAAGAGTCAGATACTCAACCAACTAAGCCATCCAGGCGCTCCTATAAGCACTCATTTTAATCAGAATCCTTAAATGTCCATTTGGCTAATTACCTTTGTAGGATAAATTCCTAGAAGTAACATTTCTTGGTCAGAATATTTGTACAGTTAAAAATTTTGATATTATTAAATTGTCCTCCTGAGAGATTGAACCAATTTGTGATTATCTTGCTTTTACTTACATTTCTTAGAATACTTTGGTGCATTGGAATATTTGTTCAGATGTTTATTACCATTGCACTTCTTAATTTATGGATTGCTAGTTAATATCTTTTGCTCATCTTTCCTTTGAATAAATTTACAAGATGTCTTTGTATGTGTAACATAACACCTTAACTCGTATACATGTTACACACATATTTTCTACCCCAGTTAAACCAATTAAACTTCTTTATGGTGGTTTGCTAGTTTTTGTTGGTTGTTTAGCTAACTGACTTTTAAAATTTTTCTGTAGCCAATTCTATTCATGCCTTTCATCTTCCTATTTTTAATGGTTGTCATATGGGAGAGGATGAGGCATTTGTACTCAGTATATGAAGAAGACAGAACCAGCCCAATGTAAGGAAAGTAGCAGCGTGGCATATTTCAGCTAAACATAGTAAACAACTTTCTTCTGATTAGTGCTGTCAAATGTGGAAAGTGCTGCTTGAAAGTAGTGAGGTCGCTCATAATTAGGGACTTTGGAGATGGAGTGCATGACCACCTGATAGTGATACTGTACAGGGTGAGGCTAGATTGCTTCTGGCATCCTTAATTATTACGAGGCAGATTTTCAATGGAGTAACAATAATTTAATTCTACTCATTTTTTCCCTAGAGAATTTTTCTCAAAACTATGACACCATCTAAAATGTGACCTTCCAAGAACAACTGGACCAAAGTTGATGCAGCAGAGCTGACAGCACTAAATTAACTTAGTTTGGAACCACCTATTGTTAAAAGAAAGCATACCGGGGGATGGTAGGGGTCGTGTATTGTCATTCGTGAGTTTTATTTCATCACCATGCATCACCTCGCAGCCACAGAAATTTCCACAAAACCAGATGAAGCCCTAGTAGCTGATCTCCCACAGATGGGAATGCAGATGAGTGTTGGCAGAACTGACTTCCTGGCACAGGTCGAGCATGGGCCTGGCCAAGTCCTGTGAAAGTGCCAGGGCAATGGTACCCAGCAAGGTTATAGAAGGACTGGTATGACCATGCTATTGTACAACTGGTGAAACTAAGTTCCAGAGAGAGGGGCGTGTCCCAGCCAGTAAGTCCAAGAACAGGATGAGAATCTGTACCTTCTTGATCCATCTGACACATAGGATCTTCCCGTTTTCATCTCACCTTATTGGGTTTTGGTAGGCAGGATTGAAGAGGACCAAGTAGGGTTAAACTTAGACCTTGAAGAATGCTCTCACCTTTCATTCATTCATTCATTCACTCATTCACTCATTTATCTTATGTGGTAAAGCCCTACTGTGTGCAAGGCATTGGAAAATTAGCAATGAATAGGAAAAATGGCTGCCCACAGTCTAGAGGGGAAGACAGTTTGAAACTATTAATGACAATATAGGCTGTTGGAAGGTCTCAGGTATAGGGAGCTTTGGCCGCTCATGGCCATGACCTCAAAACTTGTCCAGAGTATTGGGAAAGGCCTTCTGGAGAGACTAAAGTAGAGATCTAAAGAAAGAGGGGGAACTGGTCATGAGGAGGCAAGATGGGAGGAGAGAAAAAAGATGGGGGCTGTATAGTGTTTCACGGCAAGGAGAAACATGTGCAAGGGACCAAAGCCAGAGACATATTTAGATTTACATGCTTCCGGAGTTGTATAAGACTGCTTCTGATGCATGTGATGTAATAGGAAGAACCAAATTTAAAATAATGGATCAGGTGTTTGGCTCCCAGCCCTGCCAGTTCCTGGCTACATGACCTTGACAAATAACATAATCTGTCTTAACCTCAGTTATCTCATCTGCCAAATGGTGATAATAATACTTTACAGGATTGTTCTGAGGATGGCATGAATTAATGGATATAACATTGACCAGCATGGCACTAGGTTTTAAATATCTTATTGAAGCAGGGCCGCCTGGGTGGCTCAGTCGGTTAAATGTCCAACTCAGGTCATGATCTCACAGTTTGTGAGTTTGAGCACCAGGTCAGGCACTGTGCTGACAGCTCAGAGCCTGGAGCCTGCTTCAGATTCTGTGTCTCCCTCTCTCTCTGCTTCTCCCCCGCTCCTCTGCTGTCTCTCTGCCTCTCCCTCTCTAAAATAAATAAACATTAAAAAAAAAATCTTAGTGAAGCTGTCAAAAAGGGAACCAAAATCTGTTCCCTTTACCTAGCCCAAATCATTCTTGCCATTGTGGACACATGTCAACGGGATCAGTTCAGCAAGCTTTGACTTTCTCAGTTCTTACTTTGGGTCATTGTAGATTAAGACACTGAAAATGTGAAGAAAGTGTGAAGCAGGGATCTAAAGTTGGAATTTAGTTGGGAAGAGAAGGTTAGTCTAAAGTGGTGTCTGTCTTCTACGATGTCTGTCTGTCTTCATGTCCATCGAGTCCATGGACTCTTGCAGGACATATAAAATAGGATCTATAACACTGGTCATCTCCTTATTCCCAGTGATAAGATTTCCAAGTGCCTCACTAAGTAAGTGTTCAGCAAATACTGGTTAGACAGAACCAAATAAAGTTCGAGAGCTTAGGGAAGAATTTAAAAAGTGGTAAACTTGTGATACAGATCAGAAGGATTATGGGAAGGAAAATTTGGTAGCTCAGGGAGGTAAGATTGGAATGTTCAGCTTTTGTAGATGTGGCCAAAGAAGTCTTAAAGTGCTTGTACCATTTTGTGGTATCTGTGAAGAGTGAGAATTCCAAATGCCACATCCTTATTTGATGTTGACAGTCATTTAGCAATTCTGGTAATATCACTGAGGTTTTATTTTGCATTTTTTCCTACTGACTAATGATTTTGATCATCTTTTTTCTTTAAATTAAAAAAAAATTAATGACAGAGAGAGAGAGAGAGAGAGAGAGACAGAGGAGAGAGATGGAGTGTGAGCAGGGGAAGGGCAGAGAGATGGAGACACAGAATCCAAAGCAGAATCCAGGCTCTGAGCTGTCAGCACAGAGCCTGATGTGGGACTTGAACCCATTGACTGCAAGATCATGACCTGAGCTGAAGTTGGATGCTTAATCCACTGAGCCACCCAGGTACCCTCTGATCATCTTTCCATATGATTATTAGCCATTTCAATATCCTATTTGTTAAGTGCCTGTTCCACTCACTTTCTCATTTAAAAAATGTTGACTTGTTCTCATCAGTATAAGGGAGTTCTTTATGTATTATGGATAGAAGTCTTTTTTTTTTTTTTTTACATATACATACTATAATTCCCTTCTCCTGCTCTGTAACTTGCCTTCTTCCTCTTGATGGTCTCTTTTGATGAAAGAAGTTCTCAATTTTAATGAAAAACAGTATGTCAATTTTTTTTTCCTTTTAAGGTTAATTTTTTTGTGTGCTGTTTAAGAAATCTTTACCTCCTCCAAGGTAGTGAAGATGTTCTATTTTTTTTCAAGAAGCTTTTCATTAAGTTCTTATTTTGAAATATTTTCAAACTAACAGAAAAGTTGCAAGAATAGTGCAATGAATTCATGTATGTCCTTCACTTAGATTCACCAATGAAGAATTTTTAATAACTGTTTTTTTCCTAAATAATAAGGAAATGCTTGCATGTGGTTAAAAAAATCTAGTCTGAAGGATAACGAAATGGCAAGTGAATCTTCTAATTGCCCTGACCAAGTCCTCCTCGTCAAAGGCAACTACTATCAGCACTTTCTTTTACATGCTTGTAGATATTTTCCATAGATACACATCACTGTATTTATAAGCATTCCTTTTACTTATTTACCAAATGGGACATATAAATAAAGCTGTCCTGAACATTGCTGCTTTACTTAACAATGTATCTCAGTGACCTTCCCCTATCAGCCTTTACTTTGGGGGGGGGAGGAATGACTTTACTCCTTTTAAGGGCTGCAGATAAATGATTTGTATCAAAGCTTTATAATTTAAAGCTACTGAATCCTCCTGAGGGGATCAGTTAGGTTGTTTACTCTTTCCTTATCACAAACAGTGCTGCAATAAACATCCTTGTGCTCAGGACTTTATGTGATTAGGCAATGAAATGGCTTGTTCCAAGCGTATGGGTGTTTACATTTCTGTTGGTTCTGGCCAAATTACCAAGAAGGTTATATTGGCTTAAAACCTCCAGCAGCACATGATCGGGTCTTTCCTTTCCCTGGAAGCATAGGATTTAAGAAAGCAGAGAAGAGAAAAGAGAACACTTACATTAGGAGAGGCAGCTTAAACAAAGCCGTACAATGGGATTTCTTAACCTTGACACTGTTGACATTTTTGGCTGGATTAATTCTTTGTTGTGAGGGCTGTCTTGTGCATTGTGGAATATTTAGCATTGTCCCTGGCCTCTACCCACTAGATCCCAGTAACCGCCATCCTCTCCCCATCTGAGGTGTGACAACCTCAGAGGCCTCCTGAGATTCCCTGAGAGGGTGGGTTGATTCCCCTAGGGACCAGGCTATAGGCTCTGGAGGATGTGTGTGTGTGTGTGTGTGTGTGTGTGTGCGCGCGCGCGCACGCGTGCATACTTGCATGTACACAGGTACAAAACTGAAAAGACAACATGGAATCACATTCTTTTTTAAAAACGTTTATTTATTTTGAGAGAGAGAGAGAAAGAGAGAGAGCAGGAGGGCAGAGAGAGAGGGAGAGAGTCCCAAGCAGGCTCTGCATTGTCAGCGGGGCTTGAACTCAAAAACCGTGGGATCATGACCTGAGCCAAAATCAAGAGATGGACGCTTAACCGACTGAGCCACCCAAGCCCCTCCTGAAATCACATTCTTTTGGGCTTCAGGTTTAGTCTGAGGAGAGATCTATTTCTTTCCTTGACTAGCTCATCTTTTGTAAAAGCTCACATGGTGGGAATCCCCTTTGTGGGTGTTTTTGTTTGGTGAGGTGAGAAAGTCACAAAATAACCCCTCTACCCATTTATTAATGATGAGCAACGCAGGGGTGGTGCTTTCAGTGCACACAGTTTGTTCATGACCTTTAATATCATTTGAACCTTGCAACAGCAAGTGAGGGTACTGATCCATGGTCTACAAATGAGGAAATTGAGACTCAGAGAGAGAAGTAGAAGCTGGCGCTGTCCCCTGGCCCTCAGCTACTGCTCTGCTCAGAAAGGCTTTGCCAGCTGAGTTAGCCACCGCCATTTCTGAGAGCATGGTGTGGAGCCATTTGCATGTATTTTAGTCATTATTTCCATCCTCCGTTGAACCTTAGAATAGGCTCTAAGTCAGCATTGTACTCTCTCTCTCCTCACGTTTTGGTTTATTTTTGGAAGTGAGATCAATGGATTGCCCTTTGCTTTCTTTCAGGAACCTCTCTGTTGCTTTTCTAACCACACCCAGGAGTAGAGCGCATGGCTGGACTTTCATGGAATATATGACAGCCCCTTTCCTGCTAAGTTTCCTAATCAGCGGAACGAGAGCTACGCTCCCACACTCTGCAGGTCTTGGTGTATTATTATTAAGTTTGCTTCTTGACAGCAACAACTTGCCAACTCAAGTAATAGATAATGATGAATATGTAACTTCAGCTTCTCATGGAGTGCCAGGTGCATAGTAGGTGCCCAGCAAATGCTTGTTGAATGACAAAATGTAGAATCATGTGGTTACCTAGGAACAATGCCACCTGGGCAAGCATGGAATCTGCCTGGGTCCCGGGCCTCAGGTGCCCCTGAACTGTGGAATGCCATCCCCAACATTTCCTAAGCTCCTCAGGGATCAGGAGTGTCCAAGGCCAACTGTGCCATCCATACAGAGCGCTCTGGACCCAACTTGGATCCACTTCAGCCCTGGTCCTCATTTCTTCCCTTTGGCATGTTTTGTAATCCTCTAGCTAGTGCATGGGGTTGACCAGATATCCCAGAGGAGCTCCAGACTGTGTGTATAAGGGGCTGTTCCAGGAATCCATGACTAGACCCCAGTTCCAGGAGGGCTGCTTGGTCAAAGTATCTTTTTTCTGGCCAGAGTGTATTTCTTTTGCAGAATCACTTGAAATTGGGCTATCAGAAAGTTGCTGAAACACTGATTTTATATGACTCAAATTGTTTATGGATATAGAGGGCCCACAAAAATATTTGCATGGATTTCCACATACTCTAGGGGTAACCTTGTCTCCTAGGCCATCATTCATTCATTCAGGCAGTCATTCAATGGAGTTTAAGCTTTCAAGTGACCCCCAATTAGGCAGAATATTCTTTTCAAGGGCCATATCATCATCATCATCATCATCATCATCATCATCATCATCATCATCAACACTTGCACAGGACTCCAGACAAAGAAGTGCTTAATCCCAGCAGTACATGGCATAGGGTCAAGGCATAAGAGAGGTTACCTTCATGGAGGGAGCTCAGGTCTTAAAGAATGGCTAGAGTTTTTCCAGGAGGGACATGTCATGTTCAGGGAACAGAAAATAACTCTATGGCGCTAAAGGACATGGTGGGGCTTGGGAGAGATGGGAGATGAGCTAGAAAGACGGGGACCATAACACAGGGGATCCTGTCACCAGGCTAAGGTTTCTGAACCTCTTTTCTGAAGAAAATGCAGAAGAACCAAATGTGCTTTGGCAAAGAAAGGGATGGTCGTGTGTATCGCTTAGGAAGTTCATCCTGACGGCTGTACAACAGGTTAGCTGGGAGGAAAGCAAGACGAGTCAAGAAGACCCTCTTCATGGCTCCAGGTAAGAGGCAAGCAGCCCCTGACCCAAGGTGGTGACCATGGGGAGGGAGAGGCTACGAAGGCTCAGCCGGCTGGTCCTCAAATCCCGAAAGCCTAGGTGAATCAGCCATCATTCCCTCTCTCTCGGGTTGGCTGCTTTTGTCATGATCCCATTCGCCTTCTTCCCTTCCTACTCTTCTGACTTGACTCTTCCCCGCTGGTCTGAGGAAACGCAGCAGGGCACTGAAACAAGACCATCTCCTGCATGTAAGGGCAGCTGACCGCAGTGGCATCCTATGCAGCCCACACTCGGGAAAGCCTTCCAGAAAATCCTGCAGAGCAGAGAAGGAAGGAGACAGATCGTTTTCAGCCTGAATAGAGGGCCTTCCAAAAGCCTTCCCGGATTATTCTGAGGGGCTTCAGATGCGCCCATCGGCTGCCTTTGGAACAGCACCAGGTAGGGGTCCCCGCTCTTCCAAGAGCACAAGCGAGGGGTCTGTGGTCTCGGCTTGACACTACGCATCCCACCTGCTGCTCCGAGCCCCCCTGCACAGTCTTCCTCCAGCAGGGCTATGGGTCCACACCAGGGCCTGCTGCATCTCTGGAAATGACCTCAGTCTTTAGAATATTTGTTCTTTTTGGCTTTTCAAACAATGTCCTCGTTTTGCCAGAGGAAAAGGGAAAGAGACTCTCTAAACGAGCAGGCCACCCTTTGTTCTAGGCCCATAAATCTGGCGCGAGCACATGTCCGGCCTTCCCGCCCCTCCTGCATCATTGTCCCCGCTGCTGATTAATAGGTCAGAGCTAACTTTAAACTGGCATTTCCTGACCAGCCCATCTCCCAGCCTCCCGCCCCCCCCAACCCCTGCCTGGTCGTTCCTTAAAAACCCGCTATATTTTAGAACATGATTTCACTCCATCTTGCAGCGTCCTCCTCGCGGTGGGTTCCCGGGCGACTGCTATAAGTTTGGCCAGAGGTGCCCATGTGTTTCAGGAGCTGGCCCAAGGAAGGGCTCAGGCGGAGCGGTGCGCATGCGGCACGCCGGGTGTTGTCCCAGGGTGTTCGTACCACCTCTGGCCTGTCTCGCCTCGGAAGACTCTGCCTGAGCGCCACCAGAGCGTCCTCATGAAGCGAGGTGGTTGTTCTCTCTTGCCTTTGTCTTTCTTTAATGTCTTGTGTGTGACTCAGTTCTACCTTATCCCTGCAAAATGGTGTTACAGAAGTTACCAACACAGAAAGATGGTTCTGATGTTGTCTGAGTAAAGCAGAGTTGAGTTTTACCTGGTCAACAAAGAGGTGGAGGGCATACACCCCTCAAAATCGGCTTCCGTTTGGAGAGCTGTCCCGTAATTTTGCCATAAGCCTGTCGGTACAACCTCCAGCTTGTCAAAAACTGAGTTAATAAAAATTCCAATGGCATTTCCAACCTCAGCCAGCTCATCTCACACCAGCTTATGGGTATCCCACACTGCAGCTGGGGAAGACCGTAGCGTCTTACACAGCTTATCTGAGTTAGTGGTCTGAATACCCCAGCATTATCCCCATTTTATAAGAGGACGTGAAAGTAAGAAGATGATAAGAGGCTGGTCTATAGTCACACAGCTAGTAAGTGAGGGTGGAATGCGAGTCCAGGTGTTCGGATGCCAGTGTCTATATTTTTCTCAATAATCTACTTTCCTGATGGCCAGTTTGGGGTGTGGAAAACAAGATTACCATGTAACAATCTCAATAAGCTTAGCAAGAGACCTTCTGCAGGCCCACATCTGGTGATAACAGAGCTTTGTGGGAAGGTCCACTGGGGAGGTCAACCGTGCAGCCTTAGGGGTCTCTCTCTCTCTCTCTTTTAAATGTTTATTTATGTTTGAGAGAGAGAGAGGGACGGGGAGACAGAGCACAAGTGGGGGAGGGACAGAGAGAGAGGGAGACACAGAATCTGAAGCAGGATCCAGGTTCTGAGCTGTCAGCACAGAGCCCGATGCAGGTCTCAAACTCAACCAAGTGTGAGATCATGACTTGAGTTGAAGTTGGACGCTTAACTGACTGAGCCACCCAGGTGCCCCTTCCTCTTTTTTTTTTTTTAATATTTATTTATTTTGGGAGAGAGAGGGAACAAGCCAGGTGTGGGTGGGCAGAGAGAGAGAGAGGGAGAGAGGGAATCCTAAGCAGGCTCCACACTGTGAGCACATAGCCCGATGCAGGGTTTGAACTCATGAACTGTGAGGTCATGGCCTGAGCCGAAATCAAGAGCCAGATGCTCTACTGATTGAACCACCCGGGCGCCCTTCTGTCTTTCATAAAAGTAGGCTTTGTGCCCAGTGTGGAGCCCAATACAGGGCTGAGATTAAGACCTGAGCTGAGATCAAGAGTTGTATACTTAGCAGACTGAGCCACCCAGGTGCCCCAGGGTCTCTTTTATACTCAAGGGAACAACTCCTTCACTTCAGCTTGGGGATCTGAGACAACCGTGGACCTGTGGACCCCAAAGCCTTTCACAATAGTGACATCAAGTGTAATAAAAATGCACAGAGCTAGTGGTTGTTTTCTCTGCTTTCCCCACATTATCAGCTAATTGGAAAAACAGATTAATCATAAACAAACAGGCCCTGGGAGCATCTAACAGAGATAAACAATGAGTGACATTGAGCAAATTAAGTTTGGATCACTAAAAATTTTGGCTTTGGGAAACCCTAATTCCTTCCACATTTCAATCACTGGACTCTTTTGGGAAAAAATAGTGTATTCCAGATTGGAGGTGATGAAAAGACTGAGATACACTTAAGTCACTCACAGGACATTTTAAAAAAAAGGCAAAATGAAACAACCTGTTCTTATTGTCACACACACTCCCTCCCAGTGGTCTCTCCAGTTGTGTTCAGCTCTGATCCTTCAAGGCAAGGGAGGCTGTAGCTGGCATGGAAACTTTAGAAAATGCAGATAGACAAAGGCAATAACACAGAGGCACTTCCCAGTCTTTGCACAAAGACTTGTCCATCATTGACATTTGTTGTCTCTTCCTTTAAGGGGTGTATGAGTGTGTGTGTGTGTGTGTGTGTGTGTGTGTGTGTGTGTGTGTCCATACCTATCTATATGGCTAGATAATAGATATATTGAATAGGATTACACTGTACTTCCTTCTCTGTAGCCTGCCTTACTCATTCAACAGCCAGAACATCTCTCCATGTCGGTAGCTTCTCTACAATATCATTTTGCATGATTGAGCAGTATCCTGTTATCTGGATATGCCATAAAAATGTTAACCCATCTCCTATTTTGCCCGCTGCTTCTGATTTTGGTTGGTGTCAGGGAATTATTTATTGAAACTTCTCATGTGCTGAATTCTTTGCAAATATATCGTGATGGGTGGCAGTGCCTTGTGGTGGAGAGACGTCTGCTGCAGTCCCAACTCTGTTCCTTACTATCTCTTTGACTTTGTGTAAGTTACTTAATTTCTCTGAGTCTTGATTGCCTCTCACGGGGAACATGGATAATGAGCCTTTCCTCAAAGGGCTGTCGTGGAAATGAAGCGAGGTAAGATACATCTAGAATCTGCCATGGAGCAGGCCCTCAGCAAATGGTTGCTATTATTGTTGCAGAGGAGGGTGTCCTGTCTAGCCTGAAGGAAAGAGGCCAGGGTGGTGTCTTCATGGGGCTAAGGGGCCTGGATGAGCCCTGAAGCCTGTTGGGTGAACAGGCTAAGGGGGAGATGCAAATATTCCTCTGGGCCTGCGCTTTAGTTATGCAATATGGAACCAGTGGTCTGAGGGAGGACAGCTTTTCTGGAGGTTAGAGGAAGTGCCGTTGGCATATTTGTTGCCGCTGACCATGTGAGGGCAAATAGGCACAATGGGCCTTGTAGGTTTGGCTTGCTCATTACCCAGGAGAGCACAGAGCTTGAGACAGGCCTTGGTAGTGCCTTGAGAGCTGTTTGTTTCCATCCCTTAGGCCTTGCACAGTAGGAGATAAGGCCTTAGGCTGGCAAGTGTCAGATCTGAGTCTCAGTCTCTGCTCTGACATTTGTCTGATCTTCAAATCTTATCTATAAAATTGGGAGATACCTCGTAGGATGGTTATGAAGGTAATGGAAGATAATATATGCAAAGCAGAACACCTGAGAACTGGAATAAATGAGTGGTGACTGGGGGGATTCTCCTCCCGGGGTCCTACCTCACTCACCTGTTCAATGATGCCCTACCTCCCGCCTCTGCGTGGCTTGAGGAGATTTGACAGTGGCCAGTGTTTATAGAGGAAAACATCATGGATGAGGAGGGGGGTGGACACAAGGTAAGAAGAGATGAGGTCTGAACCAGAAAGCTTCAGATAAACCTGGGAATCCAACGTTCTGATCCAGACTGGACAGAGGCTGCTAGGAGGTGAGGATGAGCTATGCCCACACTGCCAGGTGTGAGGCTCTCAACAGACGCTCTCAAGAAAGAAAAAGCCCAGCAGCATTGGGAGCTTTGCCTGGAAACATGAGGCAAACGCAGGTGACTTTTAGAAATCTCTCTTCAGGATATGTGGATAGCTTCAACTCTTAACATGGTGCTGCTTGTGGTCCACAAGGCTGGTCCCTGATAATACACAAAACTGGGAGCAAATGCTTGGGAAATTTTATGAGAATGTGACAGAGTAATGTTGTGTGTGTTGACTCTAATGAAAAAAACTGAGTGTGTATTTTGTATGTCCTTTAAAATTTTACGTTTCTAGCAATTTATTTTTATTATGTTTTACAGATGTCACAGTCTGTGACAGATTAGGGAATGAAAACAAAACAAAACAAAATGGGTTCTCCCCCAAAGATACTTTGAGAAGCACTGCTCTGGGCGACTCTACAAATGTCAAGCATTGTTCTCCTCCATGGAGTTCCTGGCATTTTCACAGTGGGAGGCAGATGTAGAGTGATGCATCAGAAAGAGGTCTGGATGGGGCCAGAAAGCCCTTGGTACCCAGCCCCCCCACACCACAGAGGGGCGACGTGCTCTTGTAAAGGCTTCCCTATGGTCACTTTCATTCCCTGTGAAACGAGGGCAATAAAACCCATCACATGAATTTTTGAGATTTCATGTAGGTACAGGGCCTAATGAGACAGTTGGCCAATATAAGCACTAAAAATATGTGTTCCTTTTCTCCCTTCCCTTTGCAGTTGATTTACATATGTAAAAGTGTTGGTGTTTTGCTTTCTCGGCCTCTTAAAAAATATTTCCATCCATTCTAGTCTTTGGTTCTTCTAGGTTAATGGCAGTTCTTTATATCTCCATAACTATAGGCAGTTTAGGTACATTTACCGTTCCTCACAACAAACCTGCAAAGTAGAAATATTTTTCCATTCTGAAAAAGAGGAACTAGAAATCAGAAAGGTTGAATGCCTCACTTAAAGTCATACAACTGTTAGGGGCGGCTTGAAATTCGGACCTTGTCCACCTACACAGCCTTCCTCTGGTAGCACACTGCTTTCCACGGATATTTCAATGGAGAGTTCCCTCTGGAGCCTTCAATCTCAAGGTCATTGGCCCTCCCATCCTCTGTTGTCTTGTATAGGTGACTATTCAGTGAACAGTGTTCAAATGTTCAGTAAACCCAGGGAGAGCAGGGGCCCTTGATCACAGCCCGTGGCTGTACGGGGAGCTGGCAGAGTTGTGCTTGTGGTGCTTTTTACGGCAGAGAGTGAACAAGTGCTGCCCGTTGCTTCAGCCCCTCCACCTCTGAGAAGGTTGTGGAGAATGTTTTGGGATAAGTATTTTTCTCTTGACTCTGGAAATGAAACTCTGTTGTGTTTAGCCATGGAGACATCTGCCAAGGCAGCTGCTCACATTGCACAACTTATGCTTCTCACCAGCTAGCTCTGGCCTTACCGTAGGCAGAGGACATGACCAGTTTTCTTGCTCAAGGATGAGCAGTGGTGATGAAAATAGACTCCTGCCTCTCCCCCACCCCAATCCCCGCCCCCTGACCTATTGAAGAGTGGTTCCACCATCTGTGGAATGGATACAGGCGATGAGGGAGATGGAGTGGATTCCGGCTTCATGGTGAGAGAGACCCGAGTTGCCATTCTAGCTTTCTGTCTGGAATTGCCGAGCTTCTGTTTTCTCATTGGTAAAGTGGAGACAAGTGTACGATTGGTCTCACGGTGAGGATTACATAGGCAAGGTTTATATCAGGGCTCGGTAATCATAGTAGCAAACCATTCTATGAGACAGACTTGGTGCTGGCACAGCTCTGAGGACTTTATTTATTAACTAATTTTATCCTCACCACAAACCCCATGAGCAGATATCATTATCTCCACTTTGCAGAAGAGGAAACTGAAGCAAGGAAGATTATGTAACTTGCCCGAGGTCACATAGTAAGTGATGAGCTGGGATTCACTCTGGAGAGTCTGTGCTGTCAGCTACTTCATACTCTCACTACAATATGTGGTAAGCCTGTGCAGGAGAATTCCCCTTTCTCTCCTTATGCAAGTGATATTTTCTTAACAGAAAGAGATCTGTCCTATCAGATTTGAGACATGAAACTCAAATGCAATAAATAAGAGGAGAAATTTATAAAGTCACTTTAAAAAGAGTCTCCTAGAATAGCAAGACTTCTCAATGACAGGATTGAGGTATTTAAGTATGAGAAGATGGAGCAGGACATTCTAGAAGGGGTTTCACTATCCATGCAAATGAGGATTAAGGGGAATCACAGCAGTGTCTGGGCAGAGCTTAGCCTGGCATTGTCCAAGCCAAAGTCTTGACTGATAGACTTTGAGAATTACAATTCCATGGACACAACTATCCTCTCTGAGTCCATCTGCTAAGGAGAAGAGGGTGTTTGATGAGGAATATCAGACATGAGTTTCTGATCTACCTGATGGCTGCCTCTTCTTGTGAATGAATGCACTGTCACTCTGGTTTGTACATCCATCTCTTTGTGCTCGGTTGATATAAATCTTTCTTCATGTTCTCATCAAATCAGGTTTCTGAGGTAGAAAGGCTTAGGCTGAATCTTGGCGTAGGGGGATTTCACAAAAATAATACAATAAATGTAGAGTGTTGTGGCTCCTTGGGGATAGCCAGTTGGACACCTTCAGACAATACCAGCCATGCTGCCTGCCATGCAAATTGCCATTTGTCTCCCCTTGGCTTC
This sequence comes from Crocuta crocuta, assembly GCF_008692635.1. Lineage (NCBI taxonomy): Eukaryota > Metazoa > Chordata > Mammalia > Carnivora > Hyaenidae > Crocuta > Crocuta crocuta. Next base: position 2,534,862 of record NW_027530971.1, read on the forward strand.
CAAAGATGTCACTGGCTCTAGTCCTGGCTGCTTTGAATGCCTCCCTTTGAAGCTCAGGACAGTTTTAATGGTTAGAAAGTTCTCTCGAGTCTAGCCTGAAAATCAGCCTGACAGTTGCTCCTGACTTTTGCTCCTACTCTGTGCTTAGCCGACTCCTCTATCCTCCAGGCAGCCCTTGAGCCCTTGAGGATGACAACCCTCTTTCCTCCCAGGCTGTTTTCTTCTCTAGACCAAGTAGTTTTCATTCCTTTCTCATCTGGTGTCCAGAATCTTCATGTGCCAGTTATTGACTCCACTTTCCCATAAGGTTGGAGAATTTCCATAGGACTCTCTAAGCGCAGAAGAGAGTTAGACAGGGATGCCACAACGGGCTGAGGCATAGCTCAAAGTTGCTGAGTGCAAGGAAGACATTTTATGGGTGATGTATGTTTTACCCTAGTGATGATGATGTGGGCTGTCTTTTCATGGCAAAGATAATCTGTGGTTGTGTGATGTAAATACAACACTCCTTTTCATTCTCCCATCTTTCTCTGCCACAGAGCTGCACAATGGTCATGCTCTGAAGGACAGGCTCTAATGAGGTCCGTGGGTCCCAGGCCATAAGTGTTGGATCTCTTGGTATGGCTTATCGCTATGTCAAGAAGGTGGCTTACATAGCTATAGCCATTCTCCAGCAGGGTGTGTGGGCAGGGGCTGGCAGGGAGAAGAGCTGTGTGGAATTTTGGGGGTGTCTGTATTTTAAATGTCCCAGCAATCCTACCTAAGGGATCTAACGGATGGGAATGTTGTTAGAGTGTGCGCATGTAAGGGTGGCCGCTACAGCTTTGCTTAAAAGAGCAGCCGTCTCAAGTTATGGTCAGGTAAACTGTGTGCAGGCTGGGGACACACAGAGGTAAACTACTTCAAGGACTAGAAAGAGTAGAATGTACTCTGTGCACTGGCATGGAAGGTGGTCCAAGGCATATTTTCAGGTGAAAAAAATCAAGCTTAAGAACATTCTGTATGGTGTGATTCTGTTTTTAGTTTAAAGGAAAATTATATGTGTTCTAAAGCAATACAGATGACTATTAAAAATGATAAACTAGGGGCACCTGGGTGGCTCGGTAGGTTAAGCATCTGACTTCAGCTCAGGTCGTGATCTCATGGTTCGTGGGTTCGAGCCCCGCGTTGGGCTCTGTGCTGACAGCTCAGAGCCTGGGGCCTGCTTCAGATTCTGTGTCTCCCTCTCTCTCTGATCCTTCCCTGCTCATGCTGTCTCTCTTTCTCCCTTAAAAATAAATGAAACATTAAAAATTAAAAAAAAATGATAAACTTGCAGGGTGGAGAGGGTAGAAGAAAAATTTTTTAAAAATTTATGAGATCTATGTTTTCATTATAGATATTATCTATAGATAATCTTTTTTTTCTTTTTGTGTTTCTGTGTTATTTGAAGGCATGTTGCTATTTTAAAGACAGCAAGCTTTCTTAAAAGGAACACTATGCACTATGCTTGTCTTTACTTTTTCTCTTAATAGTAGGTTTTAAAATGATAAAACTAATGTGTCATGGTAAAAATTCAAAATTATTTAAAAAAACTATACAGTGAATAGTAGATCTGCTCACCATTTTACTCCTCAGAATTTCTGTGCAGACACAATCATGTATGTCACAAAATGTCCCCTTCAAACCGCGCACAAATGGGGTCCTATGGTCTTCTGCACTCTGCTTTTTTTTTTAACTTAATAATATATCATGTAGAGGTTTTCTTATAATGACATATACAGATGATCATACGGTTGTTCCATAATTTACTTACTACTCACTAGACATTTAGGTTATTTTTTCCTATTATAAGCAATTCTATAAATGATGTATGTGGTATATGCATATAACAGCATGTTAAATTGGGATTCTTAGTCTCAGTTTCTGGCTGAGGCTTCAAATCTCTAGACACGATACAGTCAGTACTGAATATTTCCCCAATCCGAAAGGAGGTTCTAGCTCACCTAGACAGGCCCCGCTGAGGTTGCATTGCCTGTTTTACCAGCACGGACCATCACCTGCCTCCAGTGTTGAGGAGATGACAGAGATTGGAGAGGACTCTGTGGATAGTGTTGTCCGTGTATCTCCAATCCCTCCTCACTCCCATCTCCCCTGAGAGGGCAGGTTGGATTAAAGCAATGGAGAAAGGTTTAGATGGAACCTTCGAAGAGCGTGGCATTGGTCACTGGGACCTGAGTTTGGGAGCACAGAGCAGTAAGGAGAGGCTGGGCTGGCCTAAGGTGGGAGTGATAGAGAGAACGCTGCTGGGAGCCGGGGGCCTTCCACTCACAGAGGCAAGCAAAAGAAGCAGTGTTCCACGGTTCTAGAAATGGGCCAGTGGGAGAGAGACAGACAAGAGCCACCTTGAGTGAGACTCTTCCCATCTGGGCTTTCCAAAAGAACAGAATAGGGGAGTGTTTGAAACCCAGGGCCTAAGTGGTGGGAGGGAGGAGGCTCCCCAGCATCTAGGAATTGCCTGGGGAAGTTCCCAAGGGGGTATGTGTGGGAAGCCCACAGGAGCCACCCAGCCCAGAGAGCAGCAGCACTGGCCACGTGAAGCCCCGCCCCCTTTCCCACCTCCTCTTCATCTGGGTCCTGTCCTGGGGAGGCAGTGAGGGAGAAGAGGAGACAGCTTCGCCTCCCTCTCCCACACTGGTGTCCAAGCTTGAAGCCGACTCGAGCTGAGGAAGGGAGAAAGTTTCAAGTGCAATTTGTTCAGAGTTTGGTTAAATATACTGGAGTGCTTTGAAATCATGGAGAATTTTTTTGTGTGTGTGAATTAAAGGAACAAGTGAATTAGTTCATAGGATGAAAATATAAAATAAAATTGCATTATGATTGCCCCTTATTGAGTCTAGCGCATTCGACATTCTTTGTGAACATGTGTGATTTTATATATAGCATAGATTTCTAGGCATGGAATTTCTGTGCAAACAAGAGTATAATTAAAAGTTTAATAAATGTTGGGGCACTTGGTGGCTCAGTCGGTTAGCATCTGACTTTGGCTCAGGTCATGATCTCACTGTTCATTGGTTCAAGCCCCATGTCTGGCTCTGTGCTGACAGCTCAGAGCCTGGAGCCTACTTTGGATTCTGTGTCTCTTTCTCTCTCTTCCCCTTCCCTACTCATGCTCTGTCTCTCTCTGTCTCTCTCTCAAAAATAAAAACATTGAAACTTTAAAATTTTAATAAATGTGAAAAAGAAAAAAATTAATAGATGTAGTCAAATTGCCCTCCAAATAACTTATTCCCATTTACATTTTCCCAGTGATGCATGAAAGTGGTATTTTCCCAACACCTCCTATCTAATCCATGAGTACCAAACATTTTTGTCCTTGCTACTCTATCAGGTTAAAAAATATATAGAAATATTTCCATCATGAGAGAAATTAAGGTATTTATATTTATTTTTCTGTGAACACCATTACAAATGCCCTTTGCTATCCATTTTTCTCCTATTGGGTTCATCTTTTTTATTATTAATTTGCAACAACTCTTTATATATTAAGGCATTAACCAGCAAAGACCCCAGATAGTCAAAGTAATATTGAAAAAGAAAACCAAACCTGGGGGCATCACAATTCTGGACTTCAAGCTATATTATAAAGCTGTAATCATCAAGACAGTATGGCACTAATATATATTAAGGCCCTTGGCCTGTCACATATGTTACAGATACTTGTCTGTGTATGTTATTTATTTTTTGATGTGAGTTATTGTGCACTAATGAATTTTCAAGTGTGTGGATACTGTTGTATAGAATGAACATAAATTTATTCTAGAGTGCTCTTGAATTAACAGTAGATTTTTTTTCTTTTTCTATTTTCTCAATCAGTGGCTGTTACAAGCATAAATAAAACCATGTCAGGCAAGGGTTGGCCCTTGAGGTCAAGAGGTTGGGAACTTTTACCCTAGGCTATACTGTTTCCAACCTCAAAGCTGAGCCCAGTCCCTCCCTGGGTTGAAGGTCAGCACTTATGTCTCTTGTGAAGCCAGAAATCATTAAATTGCTAATTTCTTATAAAACATAAGCAACAGCATTTCAAGGTGGAGCCAAAAAAAAAAAAAAAGGGAACTGGAATGTCTCTCTTCCTCTCTTCCTTTCTCCCTTCTCCCTTCGAACACCCTCCCTTCCTCCTTTGCTTTTCTCTCTTCTCTAGCCTCCTGAAGGGGAGACCAGAGAAGCAGAGGACAACACGTGGGAGGGGAAGGTAAGAGAAAAGGAAGGCTCTCAGTTATTAAAGATTAAGCCTGAACCCTTGTGTGGCATTCAAGGCCTTTCACATCCAGCCCTGCCTCCCTCCTCTCTGACCTGCACGCCCTTCCTCTTAGCCACACCAGTCTACTGACTGAGCTCTGCCCCAGGGCAGCGCTCAGGCCTTGCCACCAGCTGGCTTCTCTACTAAGAGCTTGCTTCCTCTTCCCTGCCTGGTGTGTTTGTACTTTTCAAACGTCACTTCCTCTAGGAACCTTTCCCTGGTCCAGTCTGGGTTAGTCTTCCCTCCACTGGCTCCCATCTTTAGAGCAGCATTTACAACGTTACTCCATGGGTCTCTGGTCTCCCCCACCAGCCTGGGAGGCCCCTGAAGGTAGGAACTTGCCTGACTCACCTCTGGAGCTGACCCAGTTCTTGGTGGTGGCTTAGTCAACATTCACTGAACAAACATTGTTTAAAGAGCCAGTGTGTGTTGGGGAAGGTGGCATGAGAATGTAGCTGGAGTAATATCCTTCCCAGTGGTGATGGAGTACCCCAGAGGGGTTCCCCCACCAGCTCCCCTGTCTGCAAGTCCTGAGCTAGAGACTGGCTGAGTCCTGTGGGTTCGTGTCTGGGTAGAGCCCCTAATGGGCAGAGGTCAACCACTGAGCTCCACTGGATGCCTCATTTCCTGTATCAAGCCAGGGAAGAAGAAGGAAACAGTCATAGCCACTGGCTACTGAATTTTCTCCCTAGGATAAGTCTGCTTAGGGGCACCTGGGTGGCTCAGTCAGTTAAGCATCCTATTCTTGATTTCAGCTCAGGTCACGATCTCATGGTCGTGAGATCGACCCCCTGGGTCGGGCTCTGTGCTGAGTGTGGAGCCTGCTAGGGATTCTCTCTGTCTCTCCCTCTGCTTCTCTCTCTGCCCCTTCCCCACTTGCTCACATGCATGCGCACTCCCTCTCTATTAAAAAAAAGGTCTGCTTGGAATAACAGTCTTCAAACTTCAGCCAGTATCAGCATCACCTGGGGAACTCTGGTAAAATGCTAAGGCCCAGGCTGTATCCTCCTTCCAGGAGCCTGGGCCTCTGCATTCTTCAGTCACTCTCTAGGTTACCCCGCACTCGCCGTCATACAGGAAGTGGACTAAGGCCCCCTCTGTTATCCCAACAGAGATTTCTTCCGTCACTGGCAATGGCTGGTAGTCCAATCTCTTCGAATGCTGTTGATGCTGTTGTATGCATTTCTTCCTATAGGTTCACTTCACCCAAAATAATTGTGAGCTCTTGCTCTCTCTTCTCACACCCCTTGCTACCAGACTTCAAGCAGGGTTTAGTTTGCACCCGAACTCTTTATAATCCTCAGCAGCATTTATTTGGTGCCCACTACGTATGTGCGGAATGAATACAAACGAGGTAGTTTAATTAGAACGCACTCACTAGTCTACACTTGGGGCGGTAGGTTGGGCACTAATACAGGGAAGGCACGGTCCTGGGGAGCCAGCCAGCGGGGGACATGAAGAGTGGCGAGCTGGAAGTCAGGCACCACAGTCCTGGTAGTGATTGCATGTCACTCTGAGCCTCCCTTTCTCCGGCTCTTACATGCGATTGATAATTACAATGAGGCTCACGTTGGCTTAGCTGAGGACTCTACAGAACTGGAAGAGTACAAGTGCTTTCATTTTTTTTTTTTAATTTTTTTTAATGTTTTATTTATTTCTAGGAGAGAGAGAGAGACAGCGTGAGCAGGGGAGGGTCAGAGAGAGAAGGAATCACAGATTCTGAAATAGGCTCCAGGCTCTGAGCCGGCAGTCAGCACAGAGCCCGACGCGGGGCTCAAACCCACAAACCGCGAGGTCATGACCTAAGCGAAAGTCAGATGCTTAACCGACTAAGCCACCAAGGCGCCCCATGAACAAACCCACGGACATAAGATACTGTCACAAAGAAAAAACAACCTGGGAAATAATTACAAATAGTACACAAAGTTTCTTGGGCTCTCTCTAGCCTCCCTTCTTCCCCGGTAGATATCAATTTTTAATCAGAAGTGACACATTTTAAGATGTTGAGCTGTTCTTTCTTTTAGTTTCCAAGCTCTGGCGGAGATGTGGCAAGCCACTGGGGACTTCTTTTGGAACCTTCTTTTTTAAAAAATTTTTAAAACGCTGTATTTTTTTTTTTTTTTGAGAGAGAGAGAAGGAGGGAGAGACAGAGAGAGAGTGGGGGATGTGCAGAGAGAGAGACGGAGACACAGAATCCAAAGCAGGCTCCAGGCTCTGAGCTGTCAGTGCAGAGCCTGACGCAGGGCTGAAACCCACAGACTGCGAGATCATGAAATTAGCTGAAGTCAGATACTTAACTGACGGAGCCACCCAGGCGCCCCTGGAACCTTCTGAGAAATGTGCTACAGAAGTGTTCTCTCTTGGCTTCATGGTCAGCTCCATCTGCCTTCTTGCCCATTCAGAGATGCTGGTGGGCTGTCCTCTGTCTCTGAGTGCCATCAGGAAGACCACACTCAAACTTTCTGGAGTGTTTGCCATTAGCAAAGCATCACTTCCTTTTTAAGAGAAGAAAGTATTTTCAATGAGGAAAAGAAAAAGTCGCTAACACTTTGGATGATTTGCACAAATCATACAGAAACAAACTGCTTTTTTTTCTCAGAAATATGGAGAAATAAATGTCAGGTATAGTTCATGGCTTGTAAACGAATAATACTACCCCCCAACATCTATTGGTGCTTTTTGGTTTACTGAGAAGCTAGTTTCACATCCCTTTTCTCTCTCATCTGTGCTCACAAGTGGCCTGTACAGCAACCTCTATTTTACAGACAAGGGTGGTGAGCCTAGTGGGGCGGGGGGTGGGGGGCAGGCTCTCACAGTGTCACCGCTAAGGAGATACTGGGATCGCCCCCCCTTCCTAAGGGATGCTTGGGGAGCCCAGTGCTCCCACGACAGCAGCCAGGACGTTTCAAGAATGAGGCTCACCTGTTCTCCTAAGCGAGCCTTGCAGTTGTCCCTCCCTGAGGATTGCTGGGAACACTCATCACATCTGTCAGCGCGGCTCCCATTACAGCGCGTGAGGAAGGGCCTGTTACAGGGCTGTTAGTCACGCACGTGTTGCTCTGGATCATCAGTGCAGTGGGAACCCCCTCTCCCAGGCACCCGGCTTTGCCCGCCACTCTTGCAGCTCCTGTAAAACACGGAGGGAGTGTCTCCTTGGTCGGTTTTCCTGTTGGCCATAGCACCTCCTTGCCCCTGGCACTTGCTAGCAGGCTGATCCCGTGGCACTCGCTGTCTTAGGCCATGTCCTATCCATCAGTGTCTCGGACAAGGGTAAGGGAAGTGGCCTGGGAGGGGTCTGCGGGTGCCTGATCCCTGGCCCATCATTAGCCCACACTTATCTTTCTGGGATGTGGGTCTGCCGACATCACCCCCTGCAGTGGCTGTCCACCAGCCCCATGATAAAATCTATCCCCCTCAGAGGGGTCACCCCCATACTGTCCACTCGTCTTTAGCTCCAGCCAGGTCTGTGCATCATCGTTCTCCAAATCTGCCACATTCCTTCATCCCATCTTAGCTTTGCTCACACTGTTGCCTCTCATGTTAAAGCTACGCACACTTGTAATCATTTCCCAGGGCTCAGTTTTCATGCCATCTTCTCTGGGTAGCTTTTTCTGACATCCTTAGTGAGGATGAATCCTCTCTTCTTTGTCCTGCATGATACAGATTCTTTACATCCATTATTATACTTTATGTCCATCATTCCTTCCTTTCTTTTTATAGTTATTGCTTCATCAATCAGCCTGAGCAGAAAACATTATCAAGTAGTGATTATTCCAGGAAAAGGGGACACCTGTTAGGGAAGTGAGTGATGTACACCGACGTATCTAAGATACTGTCTTCACTCTTAAGGATCTGATAATTGGACCAGAGATACATAAGTCAATAATTTTAGTATAGTGTACCCCATACTTTGATGAAGAAGTGAAAGAGTCGTTTCGTCACATGTCCATGGGTCTCACTGATAGTCACGCCCTGTTCTATCTCTTTTGTTACGCAGTGAGCGCATTGCAGGCAGCAGCCAGTGCTGCTAGATTCTCAGGACCCAGCAAGGGTGGCGCATAACAGGTGCACAGTTAATCTTTGTTGAATTGGTAATTATCACCCCATAACTCTATTCGGTAGGAGTTTGCTGTCATGTGTTTTGAGATTTATTTATACCTTGGCTACTAATCTTCATGGGCTGTTATGCTGAATGTCGCCTGCCGAGTCCTAACTTATGGGGAGAGTTTCAGAGGTTAAGTGGACCCAGAACACATGTTTCCTAAGGCTCTTAGTTTTATTAGACCACTTTGGCAAACAACTAGAATGCGGGTTGGCCAACTATGGCTCACGAGCCGAATGTATCCAGCTCCTGTTTGTCTAAATAAAAGTTTCCTGGAGCACAGGGCACACACATACTTATTTGTTTATGGATTGTCATTCCTTTTATACTACAATGGCAGAGTGGCCTAGCTGCGACAGAGATTCCATGGCTGCAGAACTTAAAATATTTATTATCTGGTCCATCATAGGAAATATTTGTCGGCCTCTGATGTAAAAGATGGATTCCGGTGGGCAAAGGCTGGCAAGAGGGACATTTGTTAGGCCACACCAAAACCATAAGAGCCATGGCAAGAACCTGAACTAGGCAAGGGCGGTGGAGCCAGAGAGAGATGACGGTCTCAAAAGAGGTGAAATCAACAAGACCCAATGAGTAATTCGACGTGGAGGTGGAATAGCAAGAAGATTCTAGAACAACTCCCAGTTTCTGGCTTGGGCAACTGGGCGGGTAGTGGTGCTGGTTACTGGGATTGGGATGCCAGGAAGAGGAGCAGGTTTGGGGATGGAAAGCGGGGGAGGTGCAGAGGGGGATGCAGGCCAGGAGCTCCAAAGGGTGATCTGCTCTGGACACATCGAGGTGGGAGTTGTCGGTGTGTGGCCACATGGTTCCTGGGGACACTGTGTGGAGAGGGAAGGAGAAAACGGCTAACAGTGGGAATCCCAGAAACAACGGTGTTTAGGGACGGACAGAGGAAGAGGAGCCTGGGAAGGAAATGCGGAAAGAGGTCCCAGAGGAGAAGAGGAAAACTGAGAGAGTGTTTTTTTGGACAAATTAAGCCAGATGAACTGATACTGACCACCAGTGTTCCCTAAAAAGAACGGGTGGCTGGTAGTTAGGGGCAGGAGGGAGAAGGAGTGAAAGAGGGAGGTGAGGCAGCTGGAGGTGAGTGAGGCTGGGAGGAAACACTTGTTTGTTGCACACTTGTTCCGTGCCAGGTAGCACCCTACATGGTTCACAGGAGTTCATTTCTTCCCTACAGCAGCCTTTCAAGGTAGGGTGAGTGATCCCCATTTTACACATGAGGAAACGGAGATACTCGGCAACCCAGGGGGTTGTGCTGTGGGCAAATGGCGGGCTGGGGGTTCTTCCAAACCAGTGCCCTTGACACATCACTGTTCCACCCCCCAACTCCTTGTAAATAACAATTGTCGACAAAGACCGGCTCCAAGGTTCTGTCTTCTGGAAAGGCTTCCCAACTCCTCGCCTGCCCATTCTGTGCTGGGTCAGGGCACAGACAGGCAGAAGAGTGTAGGTCAGGAGCACAGACTTGGCAACCTGACTGCCTCCGTTCAGATCTCAGCCCCAACACTAGGAAGCCATGCGACCTCATCCCCCAACCCCCTTGTGCCTCCTGGGGTCGACAAGAGTCTCTACCATGTAGGTTGTTGATACATACGAAACACTTAGAACAGGGCCTAGTGCATGGTGAACATTTGATAGTGACACAATAGTGACAGCTCATAAATCATCCTCAGGACATTCCAGGGCTGCTTTAAGAACTTTACGTATATGGAGGTGCCTGGGTGGCCCAGTTGGTTAAGTGTCCAGGTTTGGCTCAGGCTGTGATCTCACGGTTCATGGGTTCCAGCCCCACGTCGGGCTCGGTGCTGACAGCTCAGAGCCTGGAGCCTGCTTCAGATTCTGTGTCTCCCTCTCTCTCTCTGCCCCACCCCCACTTGTACTCTGTTTGTCAAAAATGAATAAATGTTAAATTTTTTTAAATAAAAAAACTTTATGCATATTAACATTGAATCCTCACAACACATTTCCAAGGAAAGAAGTGGTTTATTTGCATTAAAAAAAATTTTTTTAATGTTTTTATTTATTTCTGAGAGAGAGAGAGAGACAGCGTGAGCAGAGGAGGGAGGCATAAAATCTGAAACAGGCTCCAGGCTCTGAGTTGGCTGTCAGCAAAGAGCCTGATGTGGGGCTCGAACCCGTGAACCATGAGATCATGACCTGAGCTGAAGTCGGACCCTTAACCAACTGAGCCACCCAGGCACCCCTTTATTTGCATTTTATAGGCAAGGAGCTGAGGCATGAGGAGGTTAAGTAAGTCGCTGAGTATGGGTCAGTGTTTGCCGGTATTGTTAGGCTTAGCAGCCTAGTCCTGCTCTGGGCAGAGTGCGTGCCTCTCTCTCCTGCCGCCCCCGCCCTCAGCACATCGCACTGTGGTACAGCGTGCACTCGCTCCTTTGTTCCACAGAGCAAGCAGGAGCACGCCTTATTGCCTAGTCCCCCTTTGTCTCCCTGACAACACAGAATGATGCTTGACACGTTGTGCTCCAGAAAGATTTCCTGAATAAATCGGCGATTGAACAAACCCATATTGAGATCATAAGCTGGATCCATTTTGTCCTTACAACCCACGTGCACAGTGGGGGCCGTTGCATCTCACGCTGGGACAGCACACTCGACTCTTGCACCGGGCGTTAGTCAGGTTGTTTCTGCCCTACAGGGATTACCATTGTCTAACCCAGGGTAGTACCGCCCTGTGGAGGGCTGGGATTGGGAGACAATTCTCCCCCCACAAGCCCTCCCTCCCCCCC
>NW_027530971.1:2546128-2584670 GCF_008692635.1 Crocuta crocuta
AGTGATTCCGAGAGCCTCACAGAAAGCTTCCGGAATGCATTACAAGAAAGAAGCGAGGTCTGCTGCTTTTCACGCTCCCTTCCTTTATCTCATCCTAGCTCCTCGCGCACCATGTCTTCACTCCCAGAGTGCTTTTAGCTCTCTCCAAGGCCATCCTCCTTCCCTCCCTGGGGCTATGGCTTGCTCCCACTCAGGGCCTTCCAGGAGGAGGCAAACGTGCCTTAGTGGTGGCTTTGGGACCCTCCCTTGGGAGCCCCCTGGGTTGATTTGGGTGGGGAGGTTCTGTCCTGATGGTGAAAGCAAAGCTGAAGGACTCAGAAGCCGAGGGGCTGGTTCTCAGCCTCTTTACCTCCTGGTTGGGGAGATAGGGTTCTAGGTGTACCTTGCACTTGCTGAGTGACATGTAATTTTTGCTGAGTGTGGCGGGAAGACTCATGAGGGGACATAGGCCATGGTGGGAGAGCAGGGCACACAGGAATTCTCTGTCAGGTTGTAAAGCTGAGAGGTGCCTCTGGCATCTCTGCACCCAGTCTGTCCATGGAATAGCATTGGCTGGATGGTAGTGCCCCACCCACCCTGGTGATCTTGTGCCCCTTAAACCTCTCAGGACTTTACCATCCATAAAATGGCCTTCTTAGCAGGGAAGGTGCACTGAGCAGAAATGCATGCAAATATGCATGGTTAAGGATTTTTTTAAAGTTTATTTATTTTGGGCGGGGGGAGAGAGAGAGTGAGAGAGAGAGAGGAGAGAGAGAGAAAGGAGAGAGAGAGAGAGAGAGAGAATCCCAAGCAGGTTCCATGGGTCTCGAACTCACAAACTGTGGGATCATGACCTGAGCCGTAATCAAGAGTCAGACACTCAACTGACTGAGCCACCCAGGTGACCCAAAGATTTTTTTTTTTAAACTGTGGGGCTCTAGCTGTATACATGCCAGTTACTGTGAATATTAACATAGGACGAATGTATGTGTGCATGTGTGCGATGTATTTGCTGAATGAAGGAATATTCCTCTGCCTCAGTTTCTTCTTTTATGAAATGAGCCAACGCTAGTACTTACCTCATAGTGTTGCTGTGAGTTTTCAATATGTTATTACCCATACAGATTTTAGAAGTGTGTCTGGCATATAATAAGCACACAATAATTGTTATTAAGGGCAGGGAATGTTTTCTTTTTTATTTATTGCTTATTCTTAATGCCTAGAACTGACACATAGCGCATGCTTGATAAAAACGTAATGAATGAGAGAAGATAAAAAAGATAGCAATAAACAAAAGCTGCCTCAGTGTACTGTGTGCAAAGCCCTGGTTTTCATTAGCAGAGCCGAGACTGGGGTCTCAGTGCCAATAAGGATGTGATAGGTGTGTTTTCAGGGAACGTTGGGTCTCCTGAAACATCTCTCTCCCCCACCTCGTAGGGGCCTAACCCTCTGGAGCTGGGAAACACACACTTCCGCTCAGGGGCACAGCTCCCAACTAATTTGGAATTTGGCAAGTGCTGATGGGAGCGTCATCACAGCAGTGGCTGCTGTCCAGATAAAAGCGACCTGCTGGGACTGATGCCCAGATGGCCCGTACGACCCCTCCAAGCCGAGCGGCTCCAAGCCGAGGGAGGCAGTGGAGTGTCCACAGTTCCATGTCTGTATGTAGCTCCAATCCCCTGTCTCCGCTCGTAGGAAGTGTGTGCTGTGGCTCCAGGGGCCTGTCTCTCCCTGTTCATTCCAAGGCCTTCGAGGGGCAACCTCTGAGCTCCCTGCCCCTTCCCCCCACATCCTCGGATGATGAATCCTCTCCACTGCAAGCAGTCATCTGGGAAAAGGGGTTCTGCTCCAGTGCAGATTCCTTAGGCCAATGATCATGCACAGCAGCTTCCCGATTCCAGCGAGAAGAGCAGTTGTTTCTCGCGCAGATCGCCAGGAAGCAGCCCGTTCTATCCCCCATGCTTTTACTGTCGGGGGTGAAGAGAAGAGCATGGCCTTTGGCATCGTGCTGACCTGGGTTTGGATTCTACCACTGGCTTTGTACAACATTCTTACCTCCTGAAGTCCTGAGTTTCTTCACCTTCACGATGGTGATGATCCTATTTCCCTGGTGGCTCTATGTAAAGTTTAAAGATAACACAGAAGCACTCCTAGCAGAGGGCCTGGCATGTAGGTAATACATGCTACATGACAGCTTCTGGGATGAATACAAGCAGGTATTCAGATTTAGTCTTGTCTCCAGAGCACGGTCAGCAAACTTGTTTCTGTAAAGGGCCAGATAGTAAATATTTTTGGTTTTGTGGGTTCAGATAGTCTCTGTTGCAAAGATTCAACTCTGCCACAAGAAAGTAACCATAAACCATTCTTAAATCAATGGGCATGGCTGTGTTCCAATAAAACTTTATTTACAAAAACAGCCTGCTGACAGAGTTTGGCCCCAGGGTTGTAGTTTTTTCACACAAGGAAACTGAGTCCTATGGTATCTACACATTTCAATGACTAATAATATTAGATCTGTTTTATTTTTATGGTGGTTTTTCAGTTCGTCCTTGTGCAATAGAGAGCCTCAGCTTGGGAGCCTAAATTGTATTTGTATCTGGACTCGGGCATGACTTAGCATATCTGCAGAGTCCATTTTTCATCTGGAACCAAGTTTCTATCTCGAGGGGAAAAGACAGTGGAAGTACTAACCTGGTTCAAGGATGATAGTGCAGTGTAGCAAGGAGAAGTGGTTTTGAGTGTATTTGCTTCTGAAGGCAGGGGATATGCCTGATTCATCTTATGTGGCTTGGTGTTCTGCGAGTGAATTCAATAAATGGATCCTACATCATCCCCTTCAATCTTCCTAGCATAGTAGTGTCCTTGAGTCGTCTGGGGCTCTTGCTAACTGAATGGAAATCTCTCATCTGATACTCAGCACACAAATGTTCATGACAAAGTTGGGTAGCCATTTTGGGTTATATGTTAATGTGCTCCTGGTGCCTCATGAGATTAAGGTAGTGCCCACACTAGCCCATACCAGTAGAAGGTGGTGTTCCTTGAAGATCATGGCAAATATTTTCCAAATATGGCCACCCCAATGTGTATGTCATCCTGCAAACTCCTATTAAAATGTGACTTTAACATTCTTCTATCAATAAGTGGGGTCCATGTCCCCTTCACTTGGACCTGGCTGGACCTTTGCGATTGCTCAGTCAAGGAATGTGGCAGGAGTGATGTTGTGGGACTTCCAAGGCTATGTGATAAAAAAGCAATATGGTTTCCACCTCTTTTATTTTTTTTTGTTTTTTTTTCACTTTTAGGACGTTTTTACTTGAAATCCACCCACCCAGTTGTGAGGATGCTCAAGCCACATGGAGAAACCACATGGAAGTGTTCTGGCCTTAGCTAAATCTTAGCTGACAGTCAATATCAACATGGGAGGAAATGAGCTTTCAGATAATCCCAGCCTCCAGTCCGTCAGTCTTCTAGAAAAGGTCTTAGACTTATCCCTGAGGTAGGGATAAGTGCCCTGTCCAAATTGCCTATCCACAGGGAGATCATAAATGATGATTGATTTTTAAGCCACTAAGTTTGGGGTAATTTGTTACTCACCATTAGAGAGCTAATGAAAAGAAATTGTAATCCTTCATGACCCTGTCTGACCCTATTATGACCCAGAGGACTTGAGAAGACAATAATCCTGGGAAAAAGTAGTAGTCACTGGCAGTTCTTCATTCATTCATTCATTCATTCATTCCTTACTCTATACCAGGCTCTGTGTTAAATCCTGGCGAAACATAGATGTATTCTGTACTCAAAGAGTATATGATATTCAGGGGAAGATAGACACTAACCAAATAATCAAATTTACAAACTTGACAATGGCTTAAAGAAGCCCGTGGGTAATGCAGCACGAAAACTGTGAAGGGTATAATTACTTTTACCTGGAGGAGTTTGGAAAGGCTCCATAAGAAGGTGACACTCACTTGGGTTCTACAGCAAGTAATGGGGCTCACTGCATAGCCAGGTTGGGGGCAGGAATTCTAGGCAGAGGGAACTGTATGCGTAAAAGTCTGCAGATGAGACGACTGTGGGGAGGGGGAAATAAAGTAGCTGGAAAGTAGAATCTAGGGGCGCCTGGGTGGCTCAGTCGGTTGAGCGTCTGACTTTGGCTCAGGTCACAATCTCACAGTTCGTGGTTTCGAGCCCTGCCTCGGGCTCTGTGCTGACAGCCGGCTCGGAGCGTGGAGCCTGCTTCAGATTCTGTATCTCCCTCTTTCTCTGACCCCCCCTGCTCACACTGTCTCTCTCTCTCTCACACACAAATAAATACAAACATAAAAAAATTTTAAAAAAAGAAAGAATTTGAAGGAAGGCTGGCAGGAAAAGAGTCAGGGACAGTCGGATGGACCTCTACTGCCATGAGCCTCCCACAGGTGTTCTGAGAGTATTAAGGTTCACTCTGTAAGCCACAAAGAGCCACCAGATTATGTTTAGCAAGAGAGTGAGTGAACTACTTACACCTGTGTTTTACTTTACTTTACCTTTTATTTTATTTTATTTTATTTTATTTTATTTTATTTTATTTTATATTTTATGAGAGAGAGAGAGGATGAATGAGTGGGAAAGGGGCAGAGGGAGAGGAAGAGAGAGAATCTTAAACAGACTCCATGACCAGTGTGGAGCTCAGTCCCAGGACTGTGAGATCAGGACCTGAGCTTAAATCAAGAGTCAGACGCTCAACCGACTGAGCCACACAGGTGCCCCTAGACCCGTATTTTAAATGGGCATTTTCCAACCATGTGGAAGAGAGGCAAGAAGGAGGATTCAGAGCCAAGGAACCCAGTTTGGAGACTTATTCTCCTAAGTGATCCTGGAGAGAAGGCCAGAACGGAGGCAGTGTCCGCAGCGAAGAAGAGGAAAAGATGGGTATATGAGACGTTTTAGAGGTGACCCTTGCCTGGGAAGAGCAAGGACAAGGTGGCAGCGCCAGCCCCTGGCCCGGGTAATGGGGCCGACAGTGGTGCCACTTGCAGAGATGGGGAGCAGGGCGCGGGGAAGATGGTGAGCTCCCCTTCAGACCTGCTGGGTCTGAGACTCGCCAGCAGAAGCAGCCAGCTAGCAGGCCCTCCATGGATGGGAGGTTCCGTGGAGAGATCTGGGATGGAGGTAGAGCTTTGGGAGTTGTCACTTTTAGGTACAATCGAAGCCGTGGGAGTGGATGAGGTTATTGAGAACAGCATTACTCAACCTCCAACGTAGTGCTCATACTGTTTTGGTAAACACCCCCCCCACCCCATGTACATACAACACAAAAAGAACCTAGAAAAACAAACTGATAGAATTCTGTGGGTCATGGGTGCAGCTAAGAATCACTGTATCATTCTTTTGTCTTCACAACCAAGGAGTTCTGCTGAATTACCTTCAAGGATTTGTATTAAAAAAAAAGACCTCTATTTCCTTTATTACATATTAAGCAATACTATTGAGTATGCTTTTTCAAAACCTATTTACTCTATCTCCGAGTTTCTGTAATGGCTGGCATTTTGGTCATCTTCCCCCTCTCTGAGCCTGGGTTACACCAAATTCAAAGGGAGGACTGAGAAAAGAGCCCGAGGGGGCTGGCCTGAGAGGTGCAGGGGGAGGGGCGGCGGAGGGGGACTCGTCCCGGGAGGAGAGGGGGGTTTGGGTCACCTTCACCAGGTGTTGTCGGATGATGCGAGGCTGGAGGGGTACTGGGTGTGGGGTACTGGTGCCACACCTCGTCCGGGGCCAGATGCTGGTGAGTGGGAGGGGTAGAGGTCGCCTCCCCTCCTCCAGGGGCCCTTGCCTGCGTGATTTGCTGGTGTCACACAACAGTTATTTCACAACTGATGTCTCTGATTTCATGCTCTTCTGAAGGTTCTGCCCTATTTCTGGCAGTTAAAAGTGTTCCGTCCTTGGGCAGTCAGGGAGGGGGGGGACCCCAAGACGGTGCCGCTGGCCCGGGACAGTTTAGAAGAGACAGTGCAGGCAGACGAAAGTGCGATTGCAGGGGGCGGGAGCAGGTAGGGGATGTGAGAGTGGAGAGGCGGGTGGGTTCCCAGGTAGCTGGCTGAGGGCACAGCCACCGTCCTTCCTGCTCCGGCACTCTTCAGCCTCTGTACCTCTTCGACGTCCAGGTCAGTGACAAAGAACCATCCCCTCCCAGAAGGGGCTTGGGCTGCATGCTGGATTTGATCCCCGTTTCACCTCCTGAGAATTTCTTCAGGAAAAAGAAAACCGAAAAACAACCAGAAAAGCCCTATTTGCATGTGCCTTGGTAATTTTTTCAGCGAGGATGTTAAATCAAGGCCAAAAAGAGTCATTAAAATCAAACATACAGTCACCTTCTGTACTCTCTCAATATCCGGGAACAATTAAGCTTAAGCAAACAGAATTGTCAATGGCCTAAAAGTGAAAAATAAATCCTCCTCTCTTGCCTAAGTGGGGTTTGCAGAGAAACCCCGGGACTCTGGAGATCCAAATCAACCCTTTTGTGCTCTGTAGACCTTCAGAATGGGTTCCCCGCATTTGGCTGCCTTTTTTTTTTTTTTTTTTTTTTTAACTCTACACATGACCAGTTGCAACTGTTTCCAAGATTGTCCTGAGCAGTCAATAAGTACATTTGTTTTCAGAGGGATGTATTTTGATGAAGAGCAGAAAGTACAATGGGGAAAATGTCAGGAGGAATTAAGTCAAGGAGTGACATAATTCCCAGGGGGAGGCAGACGTCAGCTACATTCCCTGTCTCTTGCTCTACCTTGGAAGTCTTTCAGAACTCATTGGAAAATAAATATGTATGTGATGGAGAAGTGGGTGGGTTCGATAGCTACAGTAAAAGAGAGGGACTAAAATGCAAACACACCCTGGGTTGGATTATTAAACTGATTTAAATTCATAATCCACAGCTGTATGTAAAGCATTGTTTCCCATTGTATCTTCCTTTCTGTAGGGAAGAAAAAAAAGGAACTTGGGGTTTATTCTTCTGACTGGGAACATGGTCCCTGGCATAGTAGACTCCCAGTAAGTATTTATCAAACAGTTAGTGCACAGCTGAGTGAGAAATGACTGAGTAAATGGCAAATGCGTCCAGCTTTAAGCAGGAGAAATTATGCCAGGGTCGATGGAACTTTTGTTGGGTTATAAAAGATTAAATTGTTGTGCAATTAACAGAACAGAAATCCTCGTGCGTCTATGCCAATCATTATGTAGGAGGTTCACACCCCTTATTGTATTTAATTCTTCCAACAATACCGTGAAGTAAATATTATTATCTCCATTTTATAGTTAAGGAAACCAAAGCTTAGGGAGGGTAAGCAGTTGCCCAAAGTAGCGTATTTAGGAAGTGGCAAAAATGACATTCTGACTATGGGTCATCTTACTCTTAACCAAGTCTTCTTTTCACATGTTACAGTCAATAGACACTGGAAGGTTAGAGGCGAGTATGTATCCCATGCAGCCTCCAGGAGTACTGCACGTTCCAGAAAACTCATCAATAAAGTTTTATTTCATATTTTGCACGTCCGATGTGGAAAAACAAAGGACTCCCATCTGTTTGGATAGTTTACGTGGAGTGTGTTTTTGAAACTGTAAGACAGATGAGGATTTTGGTTATTGATTTCATAAACTTAGGTTCCCTGGAACTTGGGTACTTATGATTTTTAAAAAATTAATTTTAATTTATTTTTATTTTTTACCCTTCTGGATGATTTGGAAATAGATTATCAGTCTGGTGTTCTCTAACCTCAGAACACTTGAGCAGGTATTTCCTATAAACCCTCAAACTCCACTCAGATTTTACCCATTGTACCAATAATGGGTAAAATACCCATTATTTACCAATAATGCCCTGTGAGTCCTTCTGAAAAACTCCACTTTGGAATCATTGTCTATAGTTGTCATATCTCTTTTTCCTCCTTTAGCTTTGAACAGTTTCTCAGTCTTTCCTTATTTTCATGACCTTGACACTCGTGAGGATTACAGGCCAGCTATTTCACCAACGTCCCCCCATTGGATTGAGTTGGTCTGATGTTTCTCCTTGAGGTCATCCAGTTGTGCATCTCTGGCAGGAGTGAGTGTCACAGGTGATGCTATTCTCGCTGTGTTCCATCACACGGTGCGCGGTTTCGGCTTGTGCCGCCGGGGTGATGTTCATTAAGATGACTTCCTACAGCGTGATTCGCCAGGCTTCTCTAATGTCAAGTTACCCCCTTTCTTCTTCTCTCTCTAATTTTGTGGGGAGATACTCTGCAGTTATGTAAATACCCTGTTCTTGGTCAAGTGTTTCCTTTTTAAGTTGTTTATCAGCAGACTCCCTGTTTTCTATTTTATTGAAAGAGTTATCATTCTTTGCTCTCATTGTTTATTTTGATGTTCAAAGTGTCCCATATTTGGCCAGTGGGAGTCCTTGCTGGCTTCTATGTCCTTTTAACAGGTCCCGATCATTTTTCAAATCTTTCCTTATTTTCTGGCACAATGAGATGTTTCAGGCTCATCTTGTACTTTCCACGTCCTGATCCTTGAATCAGCCATTTGTCCAAGGGACTCTGGTTCTTCTTACTGCAGAATGTTATTGGCAATCCAAGATGTGGATGCTAACTGTGCTCATTGAGGTGCCGTTCTTAGGTCTTTTGCGTGGACAGAGCCAAGACACACACACACACACACACACACACACACACACACTCACATTCACATTGACATGTGCATTTTTTTTCTATATCTATTTACATGTATATTGACAATAATGAGTTTATACTCAGAGTTCTATTCCCGACTAATGCCACAGGATTTGTTTTTCTTTTCTCCTTTTCTATACTGTGACTCTCTTCTCCCAGAGTGAAAAAGTTGCCTTCCATTATTCCTAACACATTTCCTGATTGATTAGCTCCATGTGTAACCTGTCTTCTGTTTCTGTCACTGTCCCCTCCCACTGTGTGGATGCCTTCTCACCTCAGCTCAGGCTGATGCCCTGCATGGCGATATCTCCCCACATAGATGTTCTTGTCACCTTTCTTGGGTTTTAAGTCCCCACTTTGGACCATCCCCTCGTATGGGTGCTCTTTTCTCCTTGCACAGGCTCTGACACCCCACACTGGGCTGTGTCCCCACAGGGATCCCCTCTGGCCCCGCTCAGGAGCTGACACCGTATGCCAGGCTGTCCCCAGGCAGGCTGAGTCCTGACACCCTACTCTTAACCGCCATGACTTCGCCACCTCAGCCATACCTGCTTTGTCCCCACTGATGGGTTAATACTGAATTCAGAAAGGGAAGGGCAGAGAGAGGAAGAGAAAGCAAGAGGAAGAGGAAAGAGAAGGCAAAAGTGCAGGTTCTTCTCATTTTAGTTAAAAAATAAATGTACCAGGAATAATCTTTATCTCCTAGAAAATTTTATCCAAGCTAGAAGGGAGTTTCTGTTTCTTGTGTTGTTTTGGGGTTGTTGCTGGTTTTTTTTTTTTTTATGGGGAGTAATTTGAATTATCTTGGACTATGCTGGGTATCTTCTGTTAGCACCAGGTATCCATTCCCACCCCCTTCTTAGGGATCTTTCTTTACCACAGGGGCTGGAAGACTGAACGCTCTGCTTCCCTGACTCCCTGCAGTTAGGTGTTTTGGAAGCAAACAAGGTCCCACCAGTGAGATGAAATTCCAAGAGACTTACACATTGGAAGTGACTTGGACTCCACAGTCCTGTTGTCATTGCAGTCAGTGAGTGGGGTCATAGACACACGTGTGTCTGTGGGTTGACTCAGATTTATGGCATGTGCTGTGGCCACCAGCTCTTCGAGAATGAGAGGTGCTGGAAGTTGAAGTCAGAAGCAGCAGTGGGCTGACTGCTGAATCTTAGCTCTGGAGGTGTGCATGTGAGTCAGTAATCCCCCAGGGTGGCTCCTCTAGCTTCCCAAGGGTTATGTAAGTACCTCATTCCCAGCATTAACATGCCCTTCAGTTTAAAATACCTAAAGGAACTGCTTCCTGTGTTAACTCCTAACAGGGAAAGCTGACTTTGTGTATAAAGGGCGATGAGAATAGGCAGCAGATATTAACTTCTGGGAGGGTGTCTTTGCTTCTTATTTACTCTGGGACTTGTTTTGCGCTTATTATGGGTAACGTGCTAAACTAGACTTAGCAAATACGAATAAAGGTAACACACACGCGCGCGCGCGCACACACACACGCACACACACACACACACACATCCTGGTCTCGAGGGATAACAGACTAGAAGAAGGAAGTGGGAAAAAAATCCATATTAAACAACCAAGTCTAAAATAAGACCGATGGAGAGAAGTGTTATCAAAGAGATATAAGCATAGCATTCCCCACAGATTATGAACCATGGCTTCAAATTCTCGCAGCCTGCCCCCTCCTCAGTGTCCCTTACGCTACTCGCCTCCTGGCCCCACACACTTGATCCCCAGCCCCATATGGAACTCCTTGCTATACCTTAAATGCCACTTTCCCTGTCAGACCTGAAAAGCTCTTCTTCCACCTTTCCTGCCCAGAAAACTCATGTGCGTTCTTCGGAACTGAACTGAACGTCACTCACCTTCTCTGCAAAGGAATCCTGTACAGTTTGTCTCTTCCTCCCAGACTTCTGCTTAACTGGAGAAACCAATGTCTGCTGAAGGCATCTCTCCCTCCTTTCTTTAAGGTCTTTGCTTGCTGGTCATTCTAGAGAATGTGGTCTCAAAAAGGAGAAATTACACTGTGAAAAGCCATCCCCCTTTTCCTTAAGGAAATTACTTGTTGCAAAGAACTTAAATAAAGCAAAACTCTCAAAGACGAATCCTTTAAAAGATTTTATGTATACATGCACTCTCACGCATGCACACATTTGCATATATGCATATCTAATTCCTGATGGCCACTGCCTGCCCTTAGGAATTTTTCCCTGGGATCCAGTGTGTCTGTGATCTGGCAGAACAGTTGTCAAGCTTCGCTCTGGGCAGGAAGCATAGGAAGGATTGTGTAGCTGCGGTTTTCTCTGTGAAGACGGATCTTTTTGTCGACTTCCGAATTAGTCCATGTGCTGCACTGTCCTGCTGCTTGTTTAGGGTCTAGGGGTGTGGTGAGCGTTACCACTGATATTAGGCACATTCGTGGAATACTGTATGTTTGGAAAATAGTCTACAATGGTTTGTTAACATTTGTTAACGTTTCAGCAATGGTTGATTCACTTTGTAAAGCACTGGCAACAACAGGCAATATTTATGGGATTGCAAAATCTCATCGAATGAATAATGCTCCATTTTCCTTACTTGAATTCAACCAACATTTATTGAGTGTCGACTAAGTGCTATGCACTGTGCTAGGAATCCACCGAATGAATGAACATTCATTAAGCAATTACTGTGCCAGTCATTGGTTAAATATTCCACTGAGTGAACAAACATTTATTAAGTCCCTTCTAGGGACCCAGGTGTAATGTTAGGATTGAACTGAATGGATAACATCTTATTAAGCATGTATATTATACTAGACACTGCATGTGCCTTCCATCAAATGGACAAATATTTATTAAACACTTTCTATGTGTTAAGCATCAAGACAGATACTTTAATATACATGATCCCACTTAATCCTTAATTGAAATGGATAAAAGCAAGTATTATTTTTCAATTTTATACATAACGAAATAGAGGCAAAGAGGCTGACATTCATGCCTAGAGTTCATAGGGACTGAGATTTCAAGCCTTGTCTCCTTACACTGAGTCCAGTTCTCTTTCCATGATACCATCGTGGCTCTCTATGTTGGGAGAACTCAGCCAGGTTCTATAACATTAAAACACACAAGAGCTGATGGTGTATTGAGTATCTCTAAGTGGAATTCTATTTCTGTAGTATTCTCAGCGCAGGAGAACTTGACCTTACTTGTTTAAGAATAGTCATAAACACTGATTAGAGCAGTTAAAATTCCTGTGTTCTTGAGCTCCAGCCTCTCTTCTTTGAGAAGGTTGATGGGGTCATTAAAGCTCATGTAAGTCTATTGATCCCAGTGAGATGCAATAAGAATGATCGTGCCTGAAGACCAGAGAACTACACTCCTGGATTATGCTGTGGGTTTTTAGACCACATCCTACCATTCTGTGGTTAATTCATCTGCAGGTGCTCATTGAGTGTCAAGGGCATGCTGGGAACCATATAAGTGCAGGGTGTGTGATGGGATGGGTTCAATTATTAGCTGTATGCTAATAATTGCCATTAGGCAAGTTATCAACTATCTCTGAGTCTCAGGTCCCTCATCCAAAATGAGAATGCCATTACTTCTCCTTTTCCTAAACTTTTCACATTCAATTTCTTCTAGTTACAAAATAAGCTTAATATTATATGCTACAGTCTGTCCACCTATTTACCTAATCTGTCATTTATCATCTATCATCATCTATACTGTATCTATCATGATCTGTCTATCATCTATCAATGTGTCATCTATGTTATCTATGTAAACATTTTAC
This sequence comes from Crocuta crocuta, assembly GCF_008692635.1. Classification (NCBI taxonomy): domain Eukaryota; kingdom Metazoa; phylum Chordata; class Mammalia; order Carnivora; family Hyaenidae; genus Crocuta; species Crocuta crocuta. The sequence continues at coordinate 2,558,569 of NW_027530971.1, forward strand.
AACTGCTTTTTGTGGGTGCATCACTTAATATCACTAGCCAACAAAATAGGCATCCTTAACCCTGTTTTTGCATTGAGGAAATCAAGGCCCTGGGAGATTAAGCAATCTGCTTAAGGTCACACAGTTGATAAATGGCAGAGACAGGATTAAATCTCCAGTCTCTCTGACTTCTGGAGCCTTTCTTTCTTCTTCATATTGTTGTGGGGCTAGGAAGCTACTCATGAGGAAAGTGATTCTAGTAATAAAACGTCAGAGTGGGTCCAGAGTGAGAGTGGCTATCCAGTTAGTTTACTCTCAGTTTGCTCTAGAAGTGGCCTTTAGACATTGATTTTTTTTTTTTTTTTGAGAGAAAGAACACATGGGGAGAGGGGGGGGGGGAGCGAGAGAGACAGAGAGAGAGAGAGAGAGAGAGAGAGAGAGAGAGAATCTTAAGCAGGTTCCACACTCAGCATGGAGCCCAACATCGGGCTTGATCCCATGATCCTGGGATCATGACTTGAGCCAAAGTCAAGAGGTAGATGGTCAAATGACTGAACCACCCAGGCACCCTTAGACATTGATTTGAAACAGAAGAAAAAAATCAATATTCTTCTGTAATCACTAAAGAAAAGCTGGCGACATGGCTGATATCTTTGTAAATATTCTTGCTGGCCTGAGGTGGAGGAATGACACAGAGCTCTTTCCTGGGAGGAACAGGTCTGACATCTAGAAGACACTGTCTGTTCCTTCTGCCTCAATCTAGACAACTTTTCGAGCCTCAGTTTCTTCCCTCTATAGGGTGAGACAGAATAATTTGTTCAGCAGTTGCCATAGAAGATAAATGGGAAAGGTAGATGAATGCATTTGGATGAGATATTTTTAAATGAAGTTGGATTAAAGACTTATTGAGTGAGTCTGTGTATCAGGCTCTCTCTGAGCACCAGGATGCAGTGAGGAGTAATGTGCAGCTTGTGCCTTTGGGATGGTCCTTCTAAGAAACAAGTGTGATAATATGTGTGATTATGAATGTGGAAGAGGACAGAGGAGGGAGGCACTATCTGGAGGCTGGAGGCTTCCCAGGGCTCTGCTGGGAGGGTGGNGAGGGTGGGGAGGGAAGAGGAGAGGAAGCAGAGGGAGGGGAGGGCAGTTCTTTTGCCTGGACAGGGGGACATGTTACTGCATTGCTTTAACTGTGATGCCTCACTTATGCAGGGACCCTTGCCTGCGACCTTGTTCTTGGCAGGAGGCACCGTGGTGAGTGGTGCTGTGGAAGATACCCCTGTGGCTAATGAATCATCTAATTTAAAAAAAAAGAATACTTAAAACAATGAGAAAAGCCCTTAGCTGGTTTGTTCCCAAAAATATGAATGGGTGCCACCGATCATTTCATCATGGCTTTCAACCACTGTGACCCAGGTCTCCCCCTCGTGAACCAGAATCACGGTCTTTGTATTTCTCAGGATGCTCCTGGGGCTTGGTGGTTCTCACAGATGTGCTGTTTGCTGTCGCTCGGGTGATGGATCATGTCAGAGGGAGACCCCTTTCCCATTGTCAAGGGAGTGCTGTATTGGACACTTGTTAGAATTCTAAGGCTGTCACAGCATAGCTGTGGGGCTTGCGGCAGATTTTCTTCATAGCTTGTATAGGAAGTATACAAGTATGACAATATATGGAGCCTCAGTTTTCCCATCTGCAAAATGGGAAGATAGTATCTACCCTGAAGAAGTCCTGTGGGCAATCAATGAGATAATGTGCAGATATGGGACACAAGAGTATACTCTATGTAAATGTTATTTTCCTCTTTCTACATCAGGGGTCAACACACTATGTCCCGCAGGCCAAATCTGACCCTCCACCTATGTTTATAAATAAGGTTATTTTTGGAACACAGCTGCACTCATTCATTTATGTACTGTCTATGGCTGCTTTTGCATACAATGGCAGAGTGTGTAGCTGCGACAGAATCCGATGTGCCACAGGTCAGCAAAGCAGAAAATATTTACTCTCTGGCCTTTTGGAGAAAATGTTTGCTGGCCCTGGATCTACATAAAGGCCTTTGGGAAAAATGATTATATCTTTTTGTCCCTTTCCTTTCAAAAGTATTCTTTGTCAGACCAGATGCGATTGGTGGCTTAAATCACTACTCCTATGTCATAGAGTTTGGATCCTTCAGCTCTCTTCCGAGTGCAACCCTGTTTATTCTAAGTCCTTTGAGTATGACTTCTAGTACAGCACACACCCCAGCTCACCCCCACCCCTGGATTTGGGCCATTCAGCTTAGAGAAGAGTCTCACCTCCCTATACTGGACAATAGCTTGCAGCCTACGGTAGCACTGGCTTATGTACGTGACAAATGTAGTGTCCCTAAGCCTTTAACACCATACATGCTACTGTAAGCTCTTCCCCCCAACGCCACCGTCCTCTGCACCTGCAGTCATCCTTGTTCATTTCAATGTCTGACTTTGCATCCATCCTTATTAAATTCCTTCCTGAGAATTTTGTTCATTTTTTTTTCTGGCTCCCTAGAATCACTTTGGATTTTGACTCTGCTATCCAGAGTATTTATCAAGCCTCCCAGCTTCACGTCTTTAGAGAATTGGCTCCGTTGGTTTTCTGAGTCATCAGCCAAGTCCCTGGAAAAAAAAAAAGAGCAACTGCTGGAGCAGCCGGGGCTGAGGGCTGAGTCCTCAAAGATGTGATTAGAACATATTGTCCAGCTTGACTTTGGCCCTTTGGAGACTAGCTGAAGTGGCCAGGAAGTTAACCAACTATGTTATTGTCCACACGCATCTCCTTATCTTAGCTTAAAAGATATGAGGGCTTGGGTCAAGGGACTTTCAAATATAATATGACTGTACATCGGGCTTCCCCGTCTATTAGTCTCTGGTCCTATCACAAAACAAATAAGGTTACTTGCTATAATTTATACTTGGGGATCCTTTAATCGCTCTCAGAACTCATCAGTCCCTCTCTGAAGGTTCATATATTGCATTTTTGAGAGTGATCATAAAGTTTTTTTTTTAATATTTTTATTTATTTCTAGGAGAGAGAGAGAGAGAGGCAGCATGAGCAGGGGAGGGTCAGAGAGAGAGGGAGTCACAGACTCTGAAACAGGCTCCAGGCTCTGAGCTGGCAGTCAGCACAGAGCCCGACGCGGGGCTTGAACCCACGAACCGCTAGATCATGACCTAAGCGAAAGTCGGACACTTAACCGACTAAGCCACCCAGGCGCCCCGAGAGCGATCATAAAGTTTTGACTGAGTTAGAATTTGCTACATGTTTTGTCAGGTATTACCAGAATTTATTGAAAGACTTCTTAATCTAGGGCTCATGAACTTGCATGGGAATAAATTACCTCTTTATTTTCATTCGATCTCTATGAGAGATTTAGCATGTTTTTCAATTATGAATGCTAGCAACAAATCACAGTGATGTGAGCACGACCTGTGACTTTGTCATCAATGTCAGTCGTAGATTTTTCATATCACATTGGAGTTGTTATAGACCTCTCAAAGTATCTCTGAAGTTCAGAACTACCTCAAAATTATGGTACTGATAAGATCTGCTGCTTATTGATAGAGAAGCCACATGTTAGCATGGTGCGATTTTAAATATTATTTTCATAACTTTATTTTAATATAATTGGTTTCCCTTGCCATCTTCCCGATTTTATTTTTTTGCATTAAAAAATATTACTCCGAGAAGGAATCTGTAGGTGTCACCAGATTGCCAGAAGGTTCATGCACAGATAGTCATGCCTGTCACGGTGGTAGCAGCTGCATCTCAGAAGCCTCAGGGGCCAGAGCTCTACACAGAACATTCCTTGGCTCAGACAGATCTCCAAAGGGGCAAAAGAACCCTTATCTCACTTTGAGTTCTTGCCTTCACTCAGACTAGGATAACACTAGCAAAACTTTCCTTTTTACTAACAATTTGAATAGGAAGTGGGGTTTGAATTATAGGCAGACTGGGGTTTGAATCTATTTCAGTGGCCCTCACATTCCTCATTTGTAAAATAGGGATACTACCACCTATTTTGCAAGGTGGTAGGAATGTTAAAGTGATAGGCATTTTTCAGTTGGATCCTTGAGCAAACAACCCGTGAGACGGAGTTAGGAGCCTACGCAGTTTATTGGAGAGGTATTGCTTGCGACAGAGAAGAGGGGGAGGAAGCAGAATTGGACAGAAACAGCCTTTAGACCATGATGCGCATCTGCCGTCTATGAAAGGAAAAGGATCGGCAAGTCAAGGAGAGCCTCGGAAAATGATTCAGATCCCATTGCGCTCTCTGCTAACCCACCTGGCTGCTTTGGAGCTGCTTTGGGGTTCCTTTGAAAGCTGAGGCACAGGGGCGCCTGGGTGGCTTAGTCGGTTAAGCGTCCGACTTTTGCTTAGGTCATGATCTCGCGGTTCGTGGGTTCGAGCCCCGCGTCGGGCTCTGTGCTGACTGCCAGCTCAGAGCCTGGAGCCTGTTTCAGAGTCTGTGACTCCCTCTCTCTGACCCTCCCCTGCTCATGCTGTCTCTCTCTCTCTCTCCTAGAAATAAATAAAAATGTATATATAAAGAAAAAGAAAGCTGAGGCACAACCTAAAGTGTTATTGTTGGAAGCTATTAACTGGCTCCTCTCCTTGCTGCTGAATGTCAAGCTCTGTCTTGAAGGGGGGGATCTAAGCAGTGCCCCTCGATGGCTGTCCCAGTTGAGAAGGCTGAGCACAGCCTTGGTGTAACATGCAATGCACCTGGAGAGAAATAAGCATGCCTACTCTTGTATCTCTAAGAGAATGTCTTACCTGGTTTTATCCACTCTGAGTACCAGAATCTTGATTATGATAGTCACGTGGGGTCTTTTTAAGCTATTAAACTAGGAGTCTTTTCAAGCTATTAAACTAGGAGTCTTTTCATGCCAGTACCTGCAGTGGTTCTTTGACTTAGCCCTTTATGAATGTGACAGAGGATTTGCTGAGAATGAGTTTGTGACGGAATCTATACTCTGTAAAGATAATGACAACAGCAATGACGAAAGTGATGTGGTTTCTACATGAATGTCATGTCAACTGATCATCAAGGCTCTACATTGCGTGCTAGTATGAGGTTCTCTTTCATATCCTCCAGGAAGTGTAGCTTACCAGGTGCAAGTAGGAAGTCGGCTCTGATTCCACGTTGATTCTTCTCTCAGGGGTCTTCTGGCGTGTTCCATGCCATCTTATCTCAGACAGCGGACACTGAGACACCTACTTCTTCCTTCAGAGACTTTATCACTAATCAGACAGTTCTTAGTCTTCACTTAAAGACTTCCTCAAAGGAGCGGGGCGCCTGGGTGGCTTAGTCAGTTAAGCGTCCGACTTTTGCTTAGGTCATGATCTCGCGGTTCGTGGGTTCGAGCCCCGCGTCAGGCTCTGTGCTGCCAGCTCAGAGCCTGGAGCCTGTTTCAGAGTCTGTGTCTCCCTCTCTCTCTGACCCTCCCCTGCTCACGCTGTCTCTTTCTCTCTCTCTCCTAGAAATAAAATAAAAATATTTAAAAAAAAAAAAAAAGACTTCCTCAAAGGAGATTCTGAATGTGTATCCTCACTGAATTCTGTGGAAGCTCCTCTTTAATGCTGCATCTAAATTCCTGCCTGTGTCCTCCACTTGCCAACAATGGATGTGGGGAACTTTCTTTTTATAACTTAAACACTCCTGTCTACACTCTATCTGGAAGAATACATCCTGCGTCAGGGTGGCTATTCCCTTGGAAGAGCATTTGGCTCCCGGCTGGCTGGAAGGTCACTCCCTGCTGGGGTGTGGGCAGAATATCACTGCAGCTCCACTGCTCGTCCTGTGTAATGTGTTTGACATTCCCTGACTTGCATCTAACTTGGGCTAACGCTGTCCAGTCAATCCGCGCCCAAGATTACGGGTGGGCCACACCGACATATCGTAGTTGCTTGACGTCTCTTAACTGCTAATCCCGCGTTTTCCTGCTGGGTCGAGTCCATTGCAGTTGATGTGGGACATACTTGCTTCTGTGCCTCATTGAAATGACAGCATTGGAACTTCGGACCTCTAAACAGACTTATGCAAATATTTTCTTCCCAGGATTGCCCTTCAAACCTCCAAGCTCAGATCCCTTGGCGAGCTCCTTGGCAGTGATAAAAGTGTCATCTAGAGGATGGGCAGTCATCCCCATACTGGATGGTGAGCCAAACAGCCAGAGGAAGGCAGATGCTCATGCCAAGAAATCAGCCACTTGCCAGCTCCTCCTTGGCTGGGCCATTGCATGCCCCGGGATGACGTACAGCTACGTGGCTGGGAGAGAGCTTGGCTCTCTGAGGTCCTTAGTGCCTCACTCTCCAGATTGGGCTGAACACAGGACTTGACCTCCAACAATAATATCTGTCTCTTTGAGAAGCTCTTGTTTTCCCAGTGTTCTCCTTGCTTTATATTATTTCACAACACTCTGAGGCAGGGGTGATTGTTTCCATGTTACAGATGAGGGAACGGGCTTGGGAGTCTCTCGCCCCTATTGGCACAGTTGGTAAGTGGTAGACGTGGGTTGTGAACACAGATGCGCCCGACCCTGGTGCTTGCACTGGGTTCTCTCCTCTGCGCCCAGTGAACCAGGAAGCAATGAAGCCAATTGTATCCAGCCTTTGGAAAGAGCATCTGCTGAACAGATGCCCGGATACACTGGCTGCATGCCAGGAGGATATGGCTTTTTCTTGGAGATCATGGCAGTCTTGAAAAAGTGCTCCATGGCAGAGTGCTTTCACCATGAGTCACTCTGCTATTCTCTTTGCAAGAGTTTAGCTAAGGAGGCATAGAGATTCCACCTGCTGCTCCTACATTTTTATGCCCCAGCAATTGAGAAGAGCAATTCTGGTAAATAATATCTTCCCAGTAACATGGAGTTGGCAAGAAGTCATGTGACTCATGTTAATCAACACCCAGGTAAAATTCAGCTGTTTATGGGATCACATAGACCAATTTACTAACATCTCCAGATAACCTGTGTCCAAGTTATTTATTTTATTTGAATCTAAGAGTTACACAACGAAGTCCTCCTCCTTATGAGTTTTTAAGTTGGAAAACTAAACACCTGATGAAGGCACTCCCAGGTTGTCTGTGATCTTGCCCTTGACTGTCTCTCTCAGCTGCATCTCTGGTCTCTCATCCTTTGCAGTTCACGCTCCAGCTGTACCAGCATCCTGGTGTTTACTGAGCAGCTGTGCTACCTCAGGCCTTTGCACTTGTTGATCCTTCTGGAAAAGCCCTTCGTCACCTCAACTCCCTGCCTCGTTCTTGCACATCTTACAAGTCTCAGCTCTAAGGTTCCCTCCCCTGACATCTAAGTCAGACTAGGTTCTTTCCTCTCTTATTCTCTCATAGCATCATGTAACACCTTGATATCCAGTGTTTGGAATCATCTATTCTCTCTTCCCTCTCCTGCGGGAGCCTGTGTGAGCTCAAGGGAAGGAAATGTGTCTCACTGTTCCCTGAACACTTATCAGATAGCTGGACACACAGTCAGTATTAGGGAAACCTTTGGCACTTCAGCCTCAGGACATGTTGGAATCTCAGTCTGAGGTCAGGGGAAGGAGAAGAGATGGAAACAGGTAGAATTGGAGCCGTTATGATTGGGCCTCACTGTGGAATACAGCACTCCCCAGAATCAATGTCAGATTGAGTGAATGCAAGTGGAAAAGAAGTTGGTAAATGCACGCTTGATGTGATTAAGCTTTCCAAGAAGGATGCACTGCCCAAATCCAAGGGTGCTAGGTTTGGGTGGGTAGGTACAGAGTCAGGTTAAGACTCTGGGTGTGGGGCCCTAGGCTGTACTGGGGGTACAAGGATCTTGTTCCTACAGGAGAGACACGTCAGGGCTTTGCAGGATGGCAGAGCCTGGCTACCAGGATGAAAGATGAATTCTGTGTCAAGGTCCCCACTGTAAGACAGAAACTCTGAAGCAGATGTCCTTGAAATGGTTGTGACAACTTGGCAATGGTTGGGAAAAGGCCCAGGGATGGTCAGGGGTCCTTAACTGTTCAGCAGGTAGAGATCCCTAGTTCCCCACCTAACTTGATACACCTCCCAAGCTCTCTCTCTCTCTGTCTGTCATTCTCTCTCTCTCTCTCTCACTCACACACACACACACACACACACAGAGACAGGCCTGCGCACACACTAGCATGCCTGTTGGTGTAATGTACATCTTTCTAAGAAATGTCCTACCAGGGCAAGAAGGAGCCTGAAGCTATGTCCCTCACTCAGGACTAGGGGCTGGGCCAACACGGACTAACAGCTAGACATAAATCACTTTCAGTGATAGAACATGAAAGAAGCCAATAGAAGGTTAAATATGATTTAGGAGCAGGGACTCACATTAGTAAATTCTACGTGCCAGGCTGTGAGCTAGGTGCTTCAATGCACAGACCACTGTCTTTAATTAATTAAATTAAATTTAACGTTTGATTGAAATTTTTGAGATAATTGTAGTTTCGCATAGAGTTGTAAAAAAATACAGAGAGACTTCACACACTCAGTTTTCCCCCATGGTATCACCTTGAAAATCTATGATGTGATATCACAACCAGAATATATTGATATTATCCATCAGTTGTGTTCACATTTCCCTAGTTTTACTTGTACTTATTTGTGTGTGTGTGTGTGTGTGTATGTGTTTATGTTTAGTTCTATGCACTTTTATCCCATGTGTAGTTTGTATATTTGCTGCTAATTTCAACACACAGAACACCACAAGGATTCCCTGTGTAACTACACCCTCCTCTCCTCTCCCCAGTGCTCTTTCTCAATCCTTACAATATCCACGAGACAACCGAATCTCAGAACATCATGTCACTTATCAAGTGTCATCCAGTCAGTAAGAAGTGAAGTTCAGATTCAGAAGTTTGTCCAAAAATGCACATTACATTTATATTCTTAATTTTTCATTTGTGTATTCATTACACAAACATTTATTGAATGCCTACTGTGTTCTAAGCACTATTCTAGGGACTAGGATTTCAGCAGTGGAAAGATAACCAATTCACTGCCTCTCATGGAGTCATCATTCAAGTGTGAGAGTCAGGCCATGTCCATATGATCATTATATACATATAATTATAGTGTAATTTCAGATGAGGAGAGTTGCTCTGAAGAAAAAAAGAGGAAAAGGACGGAAGGATGGGGTCATGTTATTTTAGGTAGGATGACCAAGGAAGCCGGCTCTAAGAAAGTGAAATTTGAGACGTTTCAAGTAATGAAGAGGAGGGGACGTTGGATTTTTGGAGGGGAACAACTCTGTGCAAAGAGGAGAGCAGTCACAAAGGTGCCAAGTCAGGAATGAGTTGTGCATGATGTGGATGTCAAGGAGGCCAGTGTACCTGGATTAGAGTCAGAGGCAGACCTAGATTACAAAAGCCTCGAAGACTGTGGGGGAGACTTTGGATCTTATTACAAATGGTAGTGGAAGCCACTGGAAAGTTTGAAGCAGAAGAAAAACATGATCTGATTTTCAGTTTGTGGAAAACCATCCTCTGGCTGCCAGGTGGAGTATGGCTGTAGGAGAAAAAAGCTGGTAAACAGGAAGAACAGTTTGGTGGCAATAGCAACAAACCACGTGAGGGACATGGTGGCCTGGCCCAGTGTGGAAGCATTGGACATGGGGGGAGAGGTGTTTGGGTTCAAGATGTACTCTATCAGGGGACCCCACAGGACTTGATCAAAGACTGGATATGGGGTGGGTTTCAGGGCTGACCGAAAAGGAAGTCATTTTAAACAGGGCTAAAATGGAGTCACTCCATTTGTCCACGAGACAACCCTTTGATCAGAACATGGCAGTTTAGTGCCAGACACCAGGAATCTGATTCCAAGCAAAAGGACCACTGTATCCAAGGCACGTTGCTTGCTTCTCTCTCTCTCTCTCTGTCTCTCTCTCTCTCAACACATGTTCTGAAGTTTCTTCAGAGAGGAAAATGTCCTTGATCTCAGCCCACCCACGAGAGAAGGACTTATTGGCCCAACCATTTAGCAGACTCATGGAGTGGAGCTCACAGCCTGGCTGTGTGCTGATATTGGGCACTTGGAGTTCGATGGGACCCAGTCCCTGCCCCTGAGGTCTCACCTGCTGGGGAGATAGGCAAAGGAAGAAACAACATCAGTGTTAAGTGCCAGAGCATGGAGACGTGTGTGCATGTGAGATGTGGAGGGCAGGGGAACTTCAAAGGCGATAAGTGTGTATTTGGTCAGGTTGTCATGATGGTGGTTGTGGGGAGCAGTAGGGACGGTGTCATGGGATGAGGGGCTGTTCCAGCATCAGTCTTGAAGCTTGAGGGCATGCGGTCCAGTTATAGAAAGAAGGCTATCAGTTCCTGAGATGGGGAAAAGCAACGGCAACAAGACTGAGCACTGCGCAGCATGCACTGGGCAAGTTGCTTGTCCTGACGGAAACATGGTGTTTGTGTGGAGGAAGACGAGGCCGGGAAGGTAGGCTGAGGCCAGCTTCTGACACCTCAGACATGATCATTGGACATGATCCTTAAAGTAACTAGAGTGCGTCGGAGTGCTGAAAGTGTTTAAGTAAAGGAATTTCTTGGTTAGATTTAAATTTTGCAAGTGCACTCTTGCCAGATAAGGAGCTTCATTTATGAAGGTCTACATCTTTCTTTGGGTGGACAGGAAGGAGCCACTCTGACCTTACTCAGCTCAGCAACCATCCTGGGCATTCCAGTCTAAACTTCGGTCTTACCTGATGCAGCCTTACAGGTTAGGATCTGAACTGCCCGAGAAAGGACAGTAGCTTCACTGAAGCAATGTCCACACCCATCCCTGTGGTACGTGGAGGTGCTTATCCACTTGTCTCAGAAGCAGTGGGGTCTAGTGCAGGGGGGTGTGAGTGAGGGGGATGGGGGCTCCTGATGAGTCTGGAATTCCAGGCTCCTCCCTGGAGGCTGAGGGCTTTGCTCCCTGTGTGGTCTCAAACTCAGCCCTTCATCTCAGTTGCTCCGTCTGGAAAAATGGGAGAACAGTATGTGACTTTTGGGGTGCTGCAAGAACGATCGTGTGTGGAAGATCTGGAGAAGACAGATGAAAGGCTTTCTCGAAGGTGCTTCTGCCTGCGAACAGGCCTTGAGCACGGTGGGCAGATAAGACCAGCAGGAGAGGAAGCGTGAAAACACGTGTGTGTTGTAGACAATCTTAGTCTTTACTCTTCTTTCTCCTTCTCGGGGTCACAGAGCTGCTGTGGTCCATGCTGGGAGAGGTCTTCGCCAGGAAACAGCTTCTCACACCTGGCTGGTAAGTTTTCTCCGCTGTCAAACGGAGCTAGGTCCCTCTCTCCCAGGGTAATTAGAGAATAGTGATTGGCATATCATAATGCTCAATACATATTTGATGCTCAAAAAGAAAAAAAATGTATTAAGCATGGAGGCTTTTTAGATGCAGAGCTCATCAAATTCTCCAGAGGCTGTAAGGAAAGAGCCTAGAGCATGGGATGTAGAGCTGGACTGGTGTGGCTTCAAATCATGTGTCCACCGGTCACTCATGATGAGACTTTCAGCAAGGCCCTCACAGAATTCAGGTTTTCTCATCTGGCTCAGGGGGCTTTGACCCTCTGTCTCCTCAGATGGGTCTGCTTGTGAGGTAAAATAAGATCATGTGTGTAAGTGGGCAGCACGTAGTAAGGGCTTCAGCGCCTGGTGGTGGAGTCTCCTTTGCTTTTGCTACTACTGCTTGTATTCCCACACCAAGCACAACTCCATCCTGGAGCAGAGATGACCTCCCGGCCAGGCCAGGGAGTGTAGGAGAGGGTGGTGAAGGAGTGCCGTGGCCACGCTGGGGTGGGGGCCTGCAGAGGGAAACAGTGCAGAGGCAGCCTCCATGCCAGAGATCTGTGGGCAGGCACAGTAACCGCAAAGGGCCACCCTACCCAGGCGCGAGGTGTCACCTTCCTTGATGCCGTGACGTGAGGACACACAGTCGACAGTCACTTGTACAGCACTTACCAGATACTGGGTGTACATCCTTACATGCAATGAGGATGGTACTGTCGCTCTTCCCACTTCACAGCTGGGGAAGCTGTTAAGGGGAAACGGAGGCACCTAGAAATAAAGTAGCTCGCACAAGTAGAAAAAGGCAGAATGGGGATTTAAACCCAAGATCTCCAGCCAGAGTGTGTGTGAGCTGGCTGCCTGCTGGCTTCTTCTCTTCTTCGGGTGCTCCCGTTGCCGATGCCAAAGGCTCCCTGGCTGTGCCAAAGTGCCCCTCCCCCTGCTCAGAATATCTGAGACCACCAAGTCCTTTGGGGTCACTGATTTTTTTCACTCAATGGAAATATTGCAAAAAGTTCCAATGGGACTGTCTGACCAAAGTCCTCTCTGCCCCCTGACAAGCTTTGAGGCTTCGTCTCCTGGAGCCCTGGGATTTCCACCTGTGACACAGGGGTATCTCAGCTGGCCATGCAAGGTTGTTGTGAGAAGAAATACAGGGATGGTGTTTTGGGGACCCCCACTGACGGGATGCCCGGAGTGTGCCAGGCCCCTCCTAGCACTTTGTAGGCACCTCTGTGCCCAACACCCTGGACGCTTTGTTTTTTCTCTGGCACTTTTAGATCATTGGCCCTTTGGACTCACTGGCAGACTGGTGGCGTATGAATGTTTTCCTCACTCCCTTGATGACAGGGAGATGGGCACTGAACGGATGTGAGAAGCCCGGAGGTATGCTTCTGTGCTTCGAGCATGATCCTGGTTAATACATCTCGGGCAGGGTAATTTAGAATATTAATTTGCTTTTATCTCCCTAGATTTTCCTCTTTTCCTTTCTCTTTCACTTTCCCCCATTCACGGTGGTAAAAGTCTGTGATTCCTTATCTTAGAGGTTTATAACAGGAGCCTCCTGAGTGGAGGTTTGCGGCCTGAGCTAAGTGTTGAAAAACCAAACTCCTTCAGGGTTCATGTAGGTGAAATAAAAGCACAATACGGAGGAAAGCAGCTGGGTATAAATATAATTAGCAGTGGTAGAGGGTTTGGGACAAAATCAAGAATTCATGCTTCAAACTTTTCAAAGAAGAGACAATTCTGGATCTCTGTATAAAATCTCCTGACGTAACATTTGCAATTAATTCAACTTAGTTTTTTAAGACAGGTGCAAGTCTATATTCTGGATAAAAGTCATCCTGACAGTTGTAGGTAGGTCTCTGGTGCGGCCAAGGCATACGGGGTTTGAGGAGAGAAGGACTCCTCCAGATGAAAGAGAAATTCACCCAGCCTATGGGTAGAGAGGGGTGTCAGTGTGAACTTTTGAGCAGAGGGATCCTTACCCTGACTCCTGAAGTACCCTAAGCTCATGGCTCAAGACCTTAGAGGGGATCTCTTCATGGTTCACCCAGGAGGTTGGTAGTACACCAGGGGCTCCCCTATCCAGAAAACTTGTTGTCATACAGCAGGGGGTTAGACACAAAGAGACCATGCAGATGAGACAATGGCGGGGAAGGCGTGGGTGTCTTAGGAAGAAGTGCCCTGGACCATCCATTATAACTACAGAAGGTCCTCCATAATGTCTCGATACCAAGTGAGATACTAGAGTCACTGATAAGGCCTCAAGAAATGAAGGGGCCCTGAAGAAAGGTGAGATTCAATATCTTCCATTCCAGGAAGAGGGAGCTCAGGATCAACATTAAGAAGAATTGTGTAAAGTGTATTGTGTGCTCTTTCACTCTTGCCTGAGTTCGAATCCCACCAAGATCCATATCTTCAGTGCTCCTAGGGGAGTGTCACATGATCCTTCTTTTTAATTCCCCTGCGTGTGTGTGTGTGTGTGTGTGTGTGTGTGTGTTGGAGGAGTTTCTTACAGTCTTTCACAGAAACAGTTCCTCATGTCACCTTCCAGTTGGTGGCTTCGTATCTTCCCCTTGGGTACTGCTGATCTCCTCAGACTCTTGCGGTCCTTCAGCCATTTGCTCAAGATTGTCCTCTGGGCACTCCAGCCATAGGCCGCTCACAGCATACTTTGCCCAATGTCATGATGTTTGATTCTCCCTACTTCCTTTTCCAGACACTTTTTCAGAGGCCTTGGTTAAAGAAGTCATTCTTTGAGGTTATTCTGAAAAGGTCTCAGAATGGAGGGCCCATCCTTCTGGACTCCATTTCATGCAGTGCTGGCAAACCATGTCTTTTGGTCTCTTTCCACACGTTAGCTAATATTTACAGAATGCCATGCATGCTTCAGGCACAGTGCTGGGGGCTGGGGATGTGGACGTGAATAGGCATGGCGCCTGCCCTTGCCGAGTTCAGTGTCTAGTCAGGAAGTAGAAGAATCCACAGATAGCTGTAGTGGACCACAGGGGTGTTTGGTGCTGGTTCGTGATGATGGGGCAGAGGAGGAGACAACAAACCACCCAAGGAGTAGAAGGATACTGTGACCTTCTTGCAGAAGGATAAGTGAGAGTCCTCATCTGAAAAATGGTATTGACCTGGGTCAGGGGTGGGGAAATGTAGGGATGAGGCCATGGGTAGTTGCCAGTGCTTGCAAACTATATAGCAACATATAACAGAGATCTCTGGTAATACCAAACTACTTAGTGTGTGCGGCAGGGACAATGTGTGTGTTCACCAACACCCGACCCCTACCCCGTCCCTTTTCTCTTAGACACACAGCTAGACTACACTTCCCAGCCTCCCTTGCAGTTAAGCAGGACCTTGTGACTAAGTTGTGGCCAATGAAATGTGTACAGTCTCCCACATTCTTTGTTTCTTATTCCTCTGGCTTAATGAAGAGAACACCAAGGGCCAAGAGAATAATAGAACCATATGATAGTTCAGGGCTCCTGAATGAGTGTAGGGAACATGGACATAGTCAACCACCCAACGGACTTGAATGTGAACTACAAAATAATCTGTTGGTTAGATCACTGACATTTTGGAACTGTTTGCTTCTGAAGTTGTTCTAACCTGGTTAATCAATGCACCTACAGAATAAGGTCCAGGGAGGGAAAAGAAATCAGGGATGAGACTGAAGGAGAAGGCTATGGCCAGGCGAAGAAGAGCCATGAATACCAGTCTAAGGAGCATGGCCAGTCATAGCAGATTTGCAAATGTGTTTTAGGATAGGGGGTGGTTACAGGTGGGAATGAAGGTAGCTGTGATAAGGCAGGTAGATTTGGTTAGATTTCCCAGAGGCTTCACTCTTTTGAGTCGAAGTTATGGACACTCTGTCTACGAGTATCTTATAGCTGAGAGGCTTAAAACCAGACTCTATAATCAGCACCATGGTTTGCTACTGAGAGTCCCTATATCAAGTCAGAGGAAACCAAATCAACAATATTTTCTAATATCTACTTTGGTTCAAAATTTTGTCATACTCATTAGATGGTGTCCTGGACTACTAAAATCCTCACAAGAAATTCTGTTTTTTTAAAAAGTTCATTTATTTATTTTGAGAGAGAGAGAGAAGGGGAGGAAGGGCAGCGAGAGAGGGAGAGACAGAGAATCCCAAGCAGGCTCTGTGCTGTCAGCACAGAGTCCGACACAGGGCTTGATCCCACGAACTGTGAGATCACGATCCGAGCAGAAACCAAGAGTCAGACACTTAACTGAGCCACCCAGGCACCCTGAGAAATTACACCTTTCAATGACCATTAACACCTTTAACATGAACAAACTGAAGACAGTTTAGGAGTCTCTTGGGATTACCACTCATCTCAGCCAATCATGCAGAGCCCTAAAATGATTTGTTTGACTTGTAGAAGTCCAAGGTAATTGGAAAACTGTTTCTAGAAAATTTATATACACACACACACAAGCACAGGAATCGTGACAATACAGTGTTAAGTCTCAGGAATGTCAGATCCTGTTGACTCATCAGTTATGAGATGACCCTTGAGTTTGGAAGAAATCCTTCTCTTTGCTTAATGGCACTAGGAAAGAGCTAGAATGCTTTGGCATTAACAGTGTTTTCTGTGGTTGCACATATAGCAACAAAGAAGTCAGGCCAAGGCAGATGTTACTTACTAGAAGAAACCAGATGAAGAGTCAGGAGCAAGAGAATGAGCAAGCTAGTATGTGTGACCAAGGCTGGAATTGTTTTCTGGAAGGGTGTTCATAGACCAGTGGGCATTCACAGCTGCCTGCAAAAAAGATCACAACCCTTGCAAAAGGAATACTTCTTAATGGGTGTTTATTTGGCTGAGGGTTTTATTTCAAGTGTTTTTCTGATGTAAGAGCTGAAGCAGAAGAAAACACTTGATAAGAGTGATGTAACTTCACTACAGAGGAAGAGGTAAGACCTGTGTGGCACTTGGATTTATTGTGTGCCTGTGAGCTGCCAAGCTCCATGCTAGGTGTTTTGCAGCATTATCTTGTTGAATTCTTACTGGAACTCTGGATTAACCTGGCGCTATTCCCATGTCTTAGATGCAGACGCTGGGGTACAATGAAAGTACGTGATTGCCTACGTAGTCCACCTTGTAAGTGATGGGGCCAGGGGGTGAGTCCAGTCCTTGGTCTCAAATCCAGTGTCTTTTCCACTCCAGAAAAGTGGAGTATGGCACAGTATGGTCAGGACACAGAGTCCCTGTCTCCCTATTCTTCTAAGTGATGTCAAAGCTGTTTTTTTTTTTTGTTTTTTTTGGTTTGTTTGTTTTTTGCTAACTCTCTTCTTTGAGCAACCTGCCTATTCCCCCATTTCCTACGCATTTAGTATCTTTTGGGAGAGGCCATGCCTAAGTCTCCAGAAGTGCACTGTATCCCCTTTGTCTTCCAGTCTGTGGCTGAGCACACCCTGGACCCCAAAGCCTGCCACGGTTTTCCCACTGGAAAGCTGGCATTCCGTTGGTGCCTGGGATTTGCCGTAGCAGTGCCTTCGTGGGGCTGGGGCTGAGTCTTCAGGCTGGAGAGCTCTGGAGGCTCCCATAAAGCTGAGTGTCATGGACAGATGGCAGCTGTGACTCATAGCATCTGTTGGCGTCAAGCGTCAGGAAGACCACAGCCAATTGATTCTCATAGCCTCCCGGCTGAGCGAGGCCCTGGCCACTGCTGGAAACCAGACCAGAGCTGTTGGCAGTGCCAGGCATTCTTCAAGGAAATGCAAGTAATTTAAGATAATCCATTGGCAGGATTTTCATCTGGGTTCCCCAGTTTCCCTAAAGAACGTGTGCAGTTGCCAAATTATAATGAAAAAAGCAGTTTAAGATTTCCTCTGAGAAACGGATGCCTTATGTTGGGAGTTGGAGTGACCCCACGACAGCACGAGAGACAGGAGGGACAGTGGGATTCGAAAGCCAGAGCATGGGATTTGGAGTCAGCAAACCTGGGTTTGGCTCCCCACCCCCACCCCCTTGTGACTCTTACTAGCTGTGTGGCTTTGGACAAGTTGCTTGCCCTCTCTGAGCCTCCAGATCCCTAGCTAGAAAACAGAAATACTACTACTTGTCTTTTAAGACTATATACAGAAGGCTTAGCACGGTACATGGATTATCATGGGCTCTGAATCAGCATTCCTTTCCCTTCTTGTTCTGTTTTGGGTCCCTACTTGCTGACAGGTTGTGTTCTAAAAACAAGGGTAAGAGGCAGCTTTCTATGGGTTGTTCTTGTGCAAGTTTCTAAATGGCCCATTTCCACGGGTGATGGACACTATGTTACCACATCAATATACTTGTCACTCTGACATGGTACACAGTGACCCGTAGCTCTGTGGATCTCTGGCAGAAAGAGTGCCAGCTCACCCTGGGGATCCTCAAACCTCAGCACTGACACATGTCTTCATGATGAAGACAGACTCGTTGATGTGCTTACACAGTTGTTTTTCTGCTATTCAGATAGTCTTGTTTAAGGAAATCACCCCAGGCCAACATTGCTGCCTCCCAACAGGGATCTTCCTGATAGTTCAGAATTAGTGTCTTCAATTCGTCTTCCCTTATTGATTGATTGGCTGTTTCCTTTACTCTGTCATCCATTCACATATTCATCCTCTGAATGGCGACCATGTGCTAGCCCTGAGGGCACAATGATGTACAAGACTGGTATCAATCCTGCCTTTGAGGAGAACCCGATCTAGTGGAGAAGACAAGTGGCTGATGGGTCTGCCTGAAAAGCTAAAGGGGAGAAGGTCATAACAGCTTGAGGATGGGAGGAGGTGTCAGGGGGTGTGCTCTGTGACAGGCGATATCTGAGTAGAGCCCAAATTGATGAGTAGAAATCAAGTTGACCCATATTTCTGCCCTTTTGACCCCAGGAAGGACTGCCACCTCCTGAGCAGGACATTCGGCTCTCCCTTCCTCTGGCTTCTGTTTCAGTCTCTGGCTTTGGCTCATACAGCTTAACGACAAAACCCCGTGGTCCAAGCGCTCTGACCACTTGCTCTCTCCTAAGCTTGTGGGGCTCTCTTATGCCTCTGAACCTCTACTCTGCTCTCTTTCCTGGCAGAAAGGGACTTTCCTCTATAGCTATTGGTACCCTGCTCGTCCTTAAGCCTAAATTCGGCGCTGCCCCACCATGATGCCTTCCCAGATTCCTCTAGTCAGAACTCCCCATTCCTCCTTCTGTCATATATGGTTCCTCTTATTTAGAATGTGGGTGTCTGTGTGTTGTAATATCATTCTGTCCACGTTTATCTCCTTAAGTAGAGTTGAATCCTGGTACCGTGGGAACCATGCTTTATTCAGATTCCTGTAGCTCAGCGCTGGCGTCACATGAATGTAGGAATGAATTCATCAGTAGAGACGTAAGTGGATGAAATGTGTATAGTATGATTTCAGGTGGAGTCTTCATAGTTAAGAAATAGCCCGACAGTGCTTAACGGAAAAAGTTTGTGTACACGGTTCTTAGTACATTTTTGTTTGTTCCTGCTTATTTCTGTGACACCACCACCACCACCAAAACAGCAAAAATGGTACCTAACAACTATTGAGGACTCAGTACGCATTAGGCATTACAGTAAGTCCTTGTTTATCACAGTTAATTCTCATACTGTCCTTACGATATAGTTATAATTATTATCATACCCATTTTACAGGTGGGGCAACTGAGGCATAGAGAGGTTAAGTCACTCGTCCAAAGCCCCAAAACAAGTTTTAGAGCTGAAGTCTGAGCTGATACAGCCTGGCTCCTGAGTCAGGGCTCTGGATGGCAGCAATGGGTTACCTCCCTTTCTGCTCCCCGTCAAGGGTTAACTCTTCCCTTGTGCCAGAAGAAGTGGCAGATTCCTGGCAGAGCTCACATCCATCCTCCTGCAGCCTTGGCAAAGATTCCCATACCCTTTTGCTGACAGGGCTCTCCTCAATGAACGTCATTTTCAACAGAGACATGCACAGAAGGGTCCAGTTTATTTGGGTTGCGTCAAGGAATTTCCAGTCCTTATTGGCGGCAGAGTGTAGCTTGCCTGCGCCCACCTTGGCTCAGGGAAAAGCCTGTGACTGAATGGTCTGCCTCCTCTTCGCCGGCATTTTGCAATATCGATAGGGTCCGGTGTTCTGGGGGAGATTCCGGTGGCTGTGCATGCTTGCAAATGCTCGCAATTCTGACATGTGCAACCCTGCAGTCCAAGTTCATACCAGTGCGGTCATCTGCCTCAGCGCGCCCGCGTCCCCTTGAAAAACATACTGACTGCTAACCCATTTTCTGCTGCTATGTTTTGAAAAAGTGTTTCCCCGAAGTATTTCCTAACAGCAGCGGGTTAGGAGAGGAGAGAAAATAAAACTGTACAGGACTGTGGAATTTACTGGGGAGGAAAAACAAGAGATAAACCACCACCACCACCAGCCGCTACCACTAAAAAGCCTGGACCGTAGCTCTGGGCTTCCCGTAATTTGAAACCGGAGCTTCTGAGCTAGCGGTCTCTCTCTGGCAAAGGTGATTTGTGTTTTTATCTAGGTGGGGGAGGGGTGCGGCGGGGAGATTCTCTTCACCTCTCTGGAGAGTTTCAGCCAGTGAGTGTGAGGTTGCACACGGCAGATGGCTTGGAAATGTTCAGATGTGGAAGAAGACAGGTGTGAGGATGCTGGGCACTGCTAGGTCCCGGGCAGGAGCTCCTGGTTCTGCACGATGGATGGCCCCTCCCCCTGCGTCTGGCTCAGCCCACCTGGTGGAGCCAGCTTCTCAGGCTGGTTCAGAGGCCGCCGGAAGCCCAGATCCTAAAATCCCCATGGCCATCCCTGACCCTTCCCAGCTTCCCAGGGGTTGAGACCAGGAGCTGGGTCAAGTTGATCAAGATCCTCCTGCTTTCCTGCAGTCTGTACCTCGTTGAGAAGATACATGTGCATACATATACGATGTAGATTTTTGAAAAATATATTCAGAATATATATTTATTTAAATATGTTTTTGGAAGAAATGCTGATGCATAGGAGCACATGTACCCCAATGTTCATAGCAGCACTCTCCACAATAGCTAAAACATGGAAAGAGCCTAAGTGTCCATCAACAGATGAATGGATCAAGAAGATGTGGTTTATCTATACCATGGAATACTACATGGCAATGAGAAACAATGAAATCTGGCCATGTGTAGCAACATGGATGGACCTTGAGGGTGTTATGCTGAGCGAAATAAGTCAGGCAGAGAAGGACAAATATCATATGTTTGCACGTATAGGAGGATTAGGAGGAACTTGACGGAGGAACAAGGGGGAGAAGAAGGGCGGAAATGGTGGGGGAAAGGGAGAGAGGCAAACCATGAGAGACTCTTGAATGCTGACAAAAACTGAGGACTGATGGATGTGGGGGGGAGGAGGGATGGGCACAGAGGAGGGCACTTGTGGGGATGAGCACTGAGTGTTCTGTGGAAACTAATTTGACAATAAACTATTTGTAAAAAAAAATATGTTTTTGGAATATATACTTAGAACATATTTGAAATATTAATATTTTACATTACTTGTATATAATATATACAAACATACATACTTTTATTTATATATGTACATATAAATATATGTATATATGTGTATGTATGTATACACATATATATAAGCCATCCTCTCTTTATAAATCTATTACTGTGTGTATATGTATATAGTGTGTGTGTGTGTGTGTGTATACTGTATATACTATATATGCTCTATGTATACATCCAAGTAACTGCTTGGGAAAGAAAGAAATCTTCTCTCTATAAAATTTAAATGATATATAGAAATTAAATTTTAATTTTATACATAGAATGGTTATTTTTTAAATATATAGAATGTTTTTTATCACAAATTATATATATATATATATTTACAGCTGTATCTCTATAAAGAAAAGGTGGGTCAGGTACATATGTGTGTGTGTGATATATATACTCCTTCCTAAGCAGTTACTTGAGCACACATACACACAGGCACACCATGCACCTTGTTTAAATGCTCTCCCCCTTCCCAAGCTGCCACACTCCTGAGCAGCCATCAGTCACCCCACACTGTCCATCTTTTCAGAAGGGCTGCATCCCCCACGCTCCATGCCAGGCAGAAGAAATTCACAGCGCTCTGTCAAATCTCTCACTTGCTTTGCGCTTGGGCGATGTGGAAAGGGTTCTCTACCAGCTCCCCGCTTTTCATGCCTTTTGAGCCTCCCATAATTAGCACTTTGCCTCTCTTCTTTACAATCTTTCAACAGAGCCTACCCTTTTTTTGTTGTTAAATGAAAATGTTAATGTGTAATTCAAGAGAAATTCAGTTGGTATGTTTCAGATTCATTTCCAATTAAATCATCTGAAGTCGTTTTATAGTTTGGCAGCCAGGAGACCGTGGAGACTTCTTTTTTTCTGGCCCTTTGACATGGAGTCAAGACCCGGTGTGCTGTGTGGTGCTGCGTGTTCTGGACTCCTTAGCAGGCATGCGGCAGTCTACAGGGCAGCAAAACTGGGGGGTGGAGCAGATTTTTGGGACCAGGGACTGTTGACTTATTTACTAACGGCTCAGGTGGCCACTTTCCATCTATCTTGCAGTTCTGAGCTCAATTAGCCCATCTATAAACTGAGGGTCTTACCCCCATGTATTCTCTTTGGGCTTCATCCCTCTTATCTTGAAAACAGGAGTAGTAATAATACGTACCTCCCTGTGGCTAAGAAGAACACCTGAGCTATTTAGAGAAGGCGCTTAGCAGGTGGTCTGGTAAGAGCACAGCGCCTCCGTGACAGCTCTTACTGCCTGCATTAGTGCCAGCAGGTGGAAAGTTGTCAATATGGAGGACACCGTCTAGGCACCAGGTGCTGGGCTGCTTCAGTCTTAGTCCTGCTGGTCCCAGTACCCCACCTCCTAGCTCTCTCTGACCTTGCTGAGTGCTCTCTCTTGTTGCACACCTCTTTCTTCTCTTGACTTACCCTTACAGGCTCTAAGCCTCGGCCCTGCCCCAGGGACCCTCTTTTCTTTCTCCGCTCTTCTTGAGTGGATGCATCGTTTTCTATAGATTTAACAACGGTGCCTATGCTGTATTTCCAACCCTGACTTCTGCCCTGAGGTTTAGGTGAGCATAGCCTTACTCATTTGGGTGTTGCCTAGGTACCAATGGCTCAGCAGATCCACACCAAAGCCTCCAACTCCCACCTCCCTAGCCTCCCAATAAGCCCCCCCCCCCGACTCTGGTCACTGTGTTGGTTAATGGCACCCCCACCCACCTAGTCACTAAAACTGAGGCATTCACCTTGATGACTCCCCTCTTCAGCCACCCAATCTAATGAATTACCAAGTCCATTGATTTGATTGATTTCATGCTTTTCAAATCAGCCCCTTCTTCCCCATTTCTACAGTTCCTGTGCTGGTCCATGTTCTCAGGAATTCTCCGCCATCTTGTTTCTAAGATCCTGGCTCTGCCCTTTGGCCTCTCCTCCACTCATGGCTGGGGCAAGCTGCCTGAATCCAGGCTAGAATCACACCCTCCTCTAGCTGCAAAGAATTGGGTGTAGTTCTTTCTAAGGAATTATGATTAGGGTGCCTGGTTGGCTCAGTCAGTTGAGCATCCGACTTTTGATTTTGGCTGGGGTCATGATCTTACAGTTTGTAGGATTGAGCCCCATGCTGGGTTCTGTGCTGACAGCATGGAGCCTGCTTGGCATTCTCTCTCTTCCTGTCTCTCTGCCTGTCCCCTGCTCATGTATTCTCTCTCTCTCTCTCTCTCAAAATAAATAGACATTAAAAAATAAAAGAATTATGATCAAACTTCTGAATTTCAATGACTATTTCATTGAATTCAATTAAGTTAATTAATTTCATTCACTACCTAATGCTGTCTGTTCTTAAGTAACTTACCCTCATCCTTAGTTCCTTTCTCTACCATCAAATACAAGTTGCTGGGTTTTTGACTCTGTGACCGCCCAGCAACTCCCAAGTGAGGCTTAGGGGCCACCATCTGAATGACTATACCAGAGCAACATTCCAAATATACTTGCTGTTTAATAAACTCTGGGCTTTGGGGAGATGAAGGAATAGGGTCTCCTCTGCACTGTCCCCAACATGCCAGCCGCATGCTTTGTAAGCAGAGAGTGCCACAAATCTGAAAACCCAGCTGTGGAGGTGACTTCATTCGTCCAATAGCACAAGTTCAGGGAGGCGTGGGGTACTCTCTCAAGGTGGAGTTCATTAAAAGACAGGCAGCAAGTTCTAGGCGCCCGAGGCCTTTTGACCTGCTCTTCCCTTCACCAGGACTAGAGCAGAAGAGGAGTGTCCCCGTGTCCTACCTAGGCATGCAGGTGTTCTGCGTGGGAGGTGAGGATTTATGGTTTGAGGCTACCTGTCGAGATGACCACCAGCTCTCCACTTTCTCTGCCAGCCTGGACCAGGCATTTCACTCTGTCCCCCTCTACCTGTGGAAACCAACAGGCAGGGAGTGACCACCATCAGTGGTCTTCAGTGAACCTTGCTCCACGATGATGGAACCCGGCTGGGACCAGAAGCCAGAACTGATCTCACAGAAAGTGATGCCCATATCGCCTACTTCAGAATCGAGAACAAAATAGGATGAGGGTCGTTGAGTGTTGGAAAACTTCCTTGCAAGTTCATCTAGAAGATTCGCACCAGAACGTCATGTATGTTAGTGTACCAAGAAAAACCCTGCTCGGTGGAAAGGAAAGCCCTAGAGAAAAATAGCCTGAATTTTCACATCTCTGCTGTAATCTTTGGTTGTGGACTCAGCTTCCCCCCTGGACTCCTGCTACACAAATATCTCTAAGGCAGTGAAGTCTGTACAAGCTGCTGAGGAATCCCGGAGAGGGAGGGATGGGCCTGGACTGGGTTGAGGAAGGGGATGGGAGAAGGATGGGATATTTACATTGGGTTTCAGAACATGAGTAGGAATTTTCTGTGAGGAGAAGAGGGAGAACATTGACTGTAATGCAAAATCATTTTTAAAAACTAGTAAATGAGTTCAGCATTTACCTAGAGGGGAGCTGGGGAAGATGGTGCCCCAGAGGGTAAAGAGCTAAAAGTTGTGGCGGCTGAGAAGCCTAGACAGTCTCCTTGTAGTGCAGAGGGACCTGAGAGGGGCGGAGTCACTTCTGTAGCAGGTTCCAGTGGACTTGAATCCTGCCCTTTTCACCTCTGATCCCGCGCCCTTTCATTTTCTGTCTCCCTTTCTCCCTCCCAGTGATTTCAAACACTCATCTGAATGAGCGAACATCTCCAATTCAGAAACCCTTCTGAAAAAACAAAAACCAAAAACTAAACCAAAACAGAAACCAGGGGCTGTCACTCCCCGAAGCATGGAGAGAAGAGGCATGCCCGGGCAAGGACCCAGCTCCGGCCCAGCTGGGTGGGAGGGGGCGCTGACCAGAGATGTTCCGGCCTTTGCCCCGGAGACCAGCTTCAGGGCTCTCCTATAGTGCCGTTTCTCCTTTTCAGAGGGCAAGGAATCTCAAATATTTGTCATGAAGAGGAAATCTTGGCTGGCCTCAGAAATCGCAGATAATTAAGAGATATGATTTATCATTGACGATGTTTCCCGGGCACAGCCAGAGTGTGAGTAAGTGTTTTTCAGGCTGCCTGGGAAGGCTCTGCTCGCACGTCAGGCCTCGCTCTGCCCTCGCCTAGGACACCAGCAGAGGCCTCCGGGTCCGTCCAGGAACAGTCCCCTGCCAGGGGGAGGGTGGCTTGGAAAAGCACCGGGCAGCACACCTGCTTTCTCCGAGCCTCAATTTCCTCCTTTGCAGAGTTAACACAGAGGTTCTCCGACAGGATGATTTTGTCCCCTGGGAGCGCGTAGCCACGTCTGGGGACATTGTTACTTGTCACAGCCTGGAAAAGAGGTACTACTGGCATCTGGTGGGGAGAAGCCAGGGTCACTGCCAAACACCCTAGGGCGCACGGTTTGAGAATCCTTCCCCACAGTGAAGGATTCTCCGGCCCCGGGTGTCAGCGGTGCCCAGCTTGAGAAAGCTGGAGTCTCAGCCACGATGTAGGTCCGGAGCCATTGTTGACGAGGGCAGTGAGATCACCCATCTGTGCCGCCCAGCGCAGAGCCGGCTCTGGGTAACCGCAGTCTAAAAAGTCGTACCTACAGTCATTTCTTTTGGAAGGCCGTTGAGCCATTGGTTCTGGGGGTGGCTCCGAAAAAGAGATGCCAGCCGGGGAGAGAAGGGGGCTCCCCAGGGCCCACCCTCTCCAGAAACCCTCTTTCCTTCCTCCTTCCCTCCCTCCCTCCTCAGACAAGTACTGCGTGCTTCCTAAGAACTCTCGAAACTGAGGAAATAGTGGTGAATGGAACAAAAAGGCCCTGTCTTCCCAGGACTCTCATTCTAGCAAATTTCCCATGAACAGATACATCATGCTGTAGCGAATGCTAACACATTCCTATTAAGGAAGAGAAAGCATTGGGAGGGGTGGGGGGCTGTGTGTGTTACTGCAGGAGATGAGGGCAGGCTTCCCGGTGGCGGTGGCGGGGTGGCATTTGGATGGAGGACTAGAGGAAGCAGGGCAGCAGAGTCCGCATCCTCCTCTGATCAGGGACTCGTCTCCTTGTCCTGAGGGGGCCCGATGGCCCTTCTCACACGAGCCAGTTGATGCCGGCGGGGGTGAGAGTCCTGGGCCAGCTCCTTAGGTGTGGAGCCGAGCAGGGAGGTCGGGGAGGTCAGCGCTGCCCGCTGGCCCGCCCTAGACTGGCCATAAGGGTGTTTGCAGAAGGAAGGGTGGGGGATTTTAGTTGATTAGGGTCCGTGTGCTCAGGCCCTGGCTTGAAGGGAACCTGTC
>NW_027530971.1:2585273-2636111 GCF_008692635.1 Crocuta crocuta
GTGATCCGTACTCCACCCCCAGGCTCCGGCAGCCAACCCAGGGCTGCCTGCCACAGCAGAGGCAAGGCCAGCTTCCAATTTCATGAGGAGTGTGTCTGGAAGTGGGCCTCTGCCATGGGTTGGTGGGGGAGCGAGAACATCAAAAAAAAAAACAAAACACCACCACCTTTTGACTGCTCTCTTTCNTGCCTCTTCCAGTGCCTGTGAGAGATATTAAGGAAGACGCAACAGGGTGGGCAGTTTGTGGGACAGAAGAGGGGCGGGGGCTCGGGGAGAGGGCGGGGGGATCACAGTTATCTCCGTTTCATCAACATCTGTTTCCACTCCGCAAGTCTTCGCTGCCTGTCTTCTGCACGGCCAGGCCAGGATGGGACAACGGTGCAGTCTCTCAGGGACTGAGTGCAGGAGGGCCCCCGTGTCCCCTCCGGGGTGGTGTTGAATGCCGAGCACAGAGCTCTGTGTGCGGTAGGGTGACATGAACGCTTAGGGAATAAGTATCAGGGTTTTATGACCCAGTTGGGGGAAGAGACCAATGACAGGCAGCCATCCGCCGCGGGCCTCTAGGGGATCAGAGTTGGCAGCAGTGGCCTGGAGAGGAGAGGCAAGGCCGGCCAGGGGCCTTTCCTGGAGCCATGGCCGTGGTTGGTGAGGCCAGCGATTTAGGGCGGAGCTATCCCTGAATGCCAGGGTAAAGGGACAATGGCGAGCCATGGAAGGTTGTGGAGATGCGGGTGCAAGGACATAAAGGGGTTGCTCCTGGCTCCGTACCTGGCTTAGGGCACCCACCCATTTCCGCTCTGCCAGTTCATGGCTCATGTGGCCTCAGACTTGGAATCTTAAAGGCCCACCCTCAGCAGCTCCTTACCCCCCACAACCCCCCCCAACCCCATAACTGCTTCTTCACCAGCCCTCGGGGCAGTTGTGCAGAATGTGCTTGAGTGCCTCTCGTGACGGGGTGCTCTCTCCCACCCCGCGCTGTAGTACAGCGATTGCAAAATGATGACCTGCAGGCCATGTGTCTTTCAGACAGGCTTTGTTGAGACTGCCAAGTGACTAAGATCTTAAAAAATTAATCCCCAACATTTAAATATTGGATCTTACACCCAGAAGTAGAAATTACATCTGGCTGATGTTGAAATGAGAAGATCTGGCCATGCTGGGTGCACGGTCTCCAATGGCAAGATTTGGCTGAGGCTAAGCAACAGCTGCCCCTTTAGACAGAGCGTGAACTCTCCAGCTTTCTGTATTTTCCACCACTTGCCGTCATGGCCACCATGCTCTCCCTGCTTGTGGAAACTGCCTGGTACCTGCAGCCTTTGGAGCTTATGAAACAGACCTGGCATTGTGGCTAGTCAGGTGTGGGTGCGAATTCTGACTGTGCCCCTCACCAGCTGTGTGGTCAGTTTATCTGAGCTGAGCCTCAGGTTTCTCATCTGTAAAATGGGATCATAGCTCTCACCTCTTAGAGTTATTGGGAGGACTAAATACAATTATTTAGCAGGCCTAATACAATTACTAGCAGAGCATCTGGACAGCATAGATGACTATTAAGTGGACGTTCTCATTTTTATTGTGACTGCTTTTACTCCCTGCATCTGGATTTCAGACGCTCTTCCTGCATGGAGTCTTCCTGACCTACACCCCTGAGACGGGAACATTAGGGCCTTGCATTTGTATAGCCCTAGATGTTCAAGGCCCTTTTGTGCTGACTCACTGCTAATACTCATGGTGTGCCCTCTGGCCCTCCTCACCTCTAGATCACCATCTATGCCACCTCCTTCATCCTTGTTCTGCATCTGCTCCGTGGCTGTCTTCCTGATCAGGACGCAGGGCCTTGGTCAGGAGTGATCCGGTCTGCCTCTGTCCCCGTGTGGAGCCATGGGGCAGCATCATGCGGGCTGGTCTGGAGGCTGAAGTCTTGCTAACTTGGAGATCCACATTCCTCCTTTCTGAGCGGCAGGGGTTGCAGTGGCAAAGCGCCTTGGAGTCACATAGACCCAGTTCTGGTCCCAGCGCAGTCAACTTATTTAGCCTTTCTGAGCCTCTGTTCTACAAATTGCCTGCAAAATAGGGCGAAGAAGTTTGCCGGGGTTGCATGCGAATTACATGAGCTAATAGAGCACGAATTACATGAGCTAATAGAGCTCCCTGGAGCCACTGGTGCTCAGGGAGGGCTAATCCCTTTTGTCCCCCACCCCCCATGCCATACTTGCTCAGGAACATGATCAGTAGCTTCATTATTTACCAAACTTGGAGGACCTACTGTGTGCCAGGAGATGTCAGCGGCTGCCAGCACACGGTGATGGATCTGAGCAGCTCCTGCTCTTGGGGAGCCCCAGGGGCTCAGACGGCGTCCCCGTCCTTCTGCACTGTGAGGGTTAGATGCCCTTCCCCGGGGCACAAGGGAGGGCTTTGGGACAAGTCTCAGCTCTGCCCAAGTGGGGGAGCCACGTAGGGCCAGGGGACATGGTCGAGAGTGGGGATTTCTCTCTCCAGAGGACCAGGGCGGCAGGCGGCCAGGGCACTGGGAGAGCCCTTGCCTGCCCTGTTCTGGATGTGAACAGGGCTTCTTCCTCAGAACCCTGGATGCAGCCCAAAGCCTGCTCCACGTCCCCTGCAGGCCAGCGAGGCTGGGAGACTGAGTATACTCGGCCCAGGGCGCGCCTGCCTGGTTGGGCCTTCTCCTGGCCTCTCCTTGGAGCCTGGCTGGGGGCACCAGCGATGCCTGCTGGGAAATCCTGGTGGCAGGCATGGGCCCGGAGAGCTGTGGAAAGGCCCGCAGACTGATAGGAAGTCCCTGGACACCGACCGGTGTGTTCCGGCAAGTGTTTTGCATTTTTTATTTTTCTGCGATAGGAAAACCATGACGCTGGATTTTCTTGGCAGTTCTTTCCTTCTCAAAATGTGCACTGCAAACTCTGGGAGGGGGCACTGCATGGGGCTGGAAGCAGAGTTTGGCCTGAGATCTTAGGGAGTGTGTGAGGCGAAAACACGGAATGACTCGCCGCTCTGGTAGAGCCCCAAGTGTCAGGCAGTAATCCTATCAAAATTAGTAAAGATGTAAAATGATAAGGTCAGGTATTGTGTGCTTACTGTGCTCAAGCATTCTCCCTGATGATTCACACAACCACAGAGGAAATGTGATCATGCCCACTTTACAGCCGGGAAAACTGAGGATCCAAGGGGCTCTGTAGTACCCAAATAACTGAATTGCCGTGTCATCTGATCCCTGTGCTGCCCGCTTAATCACTGCACTATAATTGCTCTAATGGCTCAACCATTTGGTGAGGAGAGTCAGTAATGCTGGCATTTCCCAATTTGAGGTTCCAAGAAATAAAGCAATTTGCCCAACTTATACCAGGGAATGCTTGGTGGCACGGAGATTCCAGTTACCTTGACTCTAGTCCCCAGGGGATCTGCAGTGGGGACGGCAGATCGAGCTGGCTCTGAATTGCAGCCTGAACTAGTCAGTTCTTTGTTCTAGGACTTTCAGTAGCTCCTGTTTGCCAGGGGGCAGAAAATAACTCTTAGGAGGGGGCTTCTAGGACCCCACAATTCCATGTCCTCTCTGCACTCACCCTGTTATCTGCACATCACGGTCCCTCCCTACCTCCAGCCTCGCGCAAAGGCTAAAGCCATCTTTGGAGTCCCTGTGGTGGGCACGTGGCGTGTGGTGGCCACCTGCTGTCATGCCTACCCCTCTGCACACGTGCACACACAGCACAGCAGAGCCCTCAGCTCCTCTAGAGCAGAGACCGGCTCAGTCCTCTTTGCTCTGCTCCCAGCACAGAGCCTGGCACAGGACATGCCCTGCGCACCTGTTTGGAGAACAAATAAACAAATGAGTGAATCAGTGGGGAGTGTGTGTGTGAGTAAATGAACGAGTGAGGGAAAGAATGAACGAGTATGAATCAGCCCTCCTCTCCCAACACCATTTCCAATATAAAACCTGGCCAGGGCCCTTTGCCATCCACCGGTGCAGGCTCTGGGAGGGGACCGGGGGTGAGCACTGAACTCTTTACCTGATGCCTTTGTTTCCTCTCAGAAAGGTAACCCTGAAAATCTGCATCTTGATTTACAGTTCACAAACCACACCAGCAGGCACCATCTCATAAAGGAGAAGGGAGGTGAGATAAGGTAGGTAGCAGCCAGCGCAAAGTGGGTGCTGGGCACACGTGAGCTTGTGTTTCCTTCTAGCTCAGGACACCCACGTGGTGTGAGAGAGACAGTCCTATGATCCAAGAGGCAGCCAGGGCCCAGAGCCCACTTGGCCCTGAGAGGCCCTCCCTGCTCTCTTCCCAGAGTGGCCAGGAGAACTCGTGGATAGCTGGAGAGAAACAGATGACCAGAGCTTGGCTTGAGGGTCTACCAGTTGCCAGGTGTTTTAGGTGCCATAGTCATGAGTCCTCAAGACCAGCCTGTGAAGAAAGGATTATGGCCCTCACTTTAGAGAGCATTGCCTCGCTTCCTCACTCACCTTCCTGTTCAGTGGCTGAGGGTATAAAGGGTTAAGTGGCTTGCCTGAGGATGCTCTACCCGAAATGTAAAAGCAGGGATTAAGTTCCCCGCTGTCTGACTGTAAACTGCCTGTTCTCCCTTCTGCCTCCTCACTCGAGTTCCCTCTGTGATGGATTAATTAGTTCAATCAATTCTTTGTGATTCTATTGTAGGGGGACACGAAGAGAAGGAAGACACACACCAGTGGCTTTTACTGCTCGTGTGCTGGGAGGGGGAGCGGTGGAGTGTAGATAGGGAAACCGATTGTATGAAGTGCCGTAAGCCCAGAAGGGTCTGGAGGGCTGGGTGGGGAGAGGAAGCAACTTTGCTTGGGGTGTTGGGGAAGGCTGTGAAGAGGAAGGGACTCTGATTTGGGTCTTTTTAAGAAACTTAGTCAGGAACCAAGCACCTATGCCAGCCAAAGTACTCTCCTAGGTTATTGAGGGAAACAAAGGTAAGGTGGAGATCGAGGGGGCTGAGGATGGTAAGTCAGGTGCAGGCCCAGCCTCGGTTTTAGTCTGTGCTCTGAGAGATACCCCAGTGCTTCACTGGTACTGAGAAAGGCAAGGACATATACCATCAAGAGCTCTTTGCCCACCCAGGAGAAGGAGTCTACGAGGGGTGATGAATATTGAGGACAACATGTCTTGGGAATGTCTGTCCCTCTCTCTGCCTAGTGAAATCCTATCCCCAGTGAGCACAGTGGAAGTGTGTTCCGGCACAGGAAGATGATGAGCTGCACTCCAGTCAAAGGGAGTGCCCGTGGTAGCACTTAGGAGCACAAAGGATGTGTGCATTTGTGAATTGGCATCAGTTACCTTTTGCTGTACCACAAACCAGCCCAAAACTTAGTGAGTTTAAACAACTAACGTTTATCATTTTAAAAAATATTTTGTGGGGCGACTGAGTTAGTCTTCTGGTCTAAACCAGCTTAGCTATAGTTGGATGGTTAGGCTGGTATTACCTACATGCCTCATTCTCCGGTGGGGTCCCCTGACATGCGGGCCTTATCCTCAAGGAGTCTAGCTGGGCTTTGTGGCCATGGCGGTAGAAGACTCCCACAGAGGAAAAGGGCAAGCTGTGCTTTTTTTCAAACCTTTGCTTGCTTTGTCTTTGCTAACGTCTTATTGGCCCCAAACAGTTACAAGAGACAGTTACAAGAGCCAATGAAGAGACAAGGGGTAGAGAAATCAGTTTCACTTCTTAGTGGAAAGAGCTGCAAGTCACCCGGCAGGAATGGGAAGAATCTGTGGGTGGGAAATCCAGTGATGTTGGTGCACAGGGAAGGCGGTGGAGAGGAGGAGACAGAAGCACATCCTGATGGGCCTTGAATGCTCAGTAAATGAGTTCCAACTTTATTCTGTAAGAGATAGGAGTCCATGGAGGGGTTCAAGCAAGGGAGTGAGTACAGGGCCAGCTTTGCATTTTAGAAAGCACATTCTGATGGCTGCAAGAAGGCTGGTTTGGAAGGAGGTGGTATTCAAAGCAAAGAACCTATTAGGTCATCTATAGTTTAGGAACAGGGAGTCAAGACCTGAACTAAGACTGTGTTGCCGAGTTCTTTAAAAGTGGGGCCATGACCTGCGTATGTTTTTAGCCCCAGTGTCCAGCGTGGTGTCTGGTTTAAAGCAGGTGGTCAATGAATATTCAAAGAATGTTGGAAGAGAACATAGAGGTGGGATCCCCAGAGCTTTCCTGATAGGCAGCAACAAATAGGGAGAAAATGAGTAGGTGGGTGTGAGTGTGCAGAGATTGGCTCATTCCAGCCAGGGAGATGAAGGCTCAGTGCAGGGCCAGAAACCAGCACAGGGAGTTGGGACACATGCCTCTCTATCTTTAGTCATCTCCTTCATGCCAGGGAGGGCTTCCAAGTTGATCATGTGACCATGTGCTTCATTTAGGGGCTCCCCTTCCAAATTCTATAAAATGGAGATGGTAACTCCAGGCATCAGGCAATGCCCGGAATGTACTTTGAGGAGAAACTATGAGAGAACCCCACATAAAGGGCAGCCATTACTGATACCTGCTCGTCATGGTTGAGCAGCATTGGACAACCCGACTCATGTCAAGGGCAATTTGAGTGTGTTGGAGCAGGTACTTTTCTTTCACAGAGAAGTTTCCCATTGGGAACTTCCTGGCTCTGATGCTCAATGCCATTGCCGTTCTGTATTTCCAAAGCATGTTAGTCTCCCTAATGAGATCATCTACTTAATGTCCTGGTGATGTCAAGTGCTATTATGCTCATTTCCCAGATAATGGATGTCCCATTGGAAGTGGTAGTGATGGGTAGGGGGAGTCTTAGCAGAGGCTAGGACAGAACCCAGAAATCTGAACTCTGCTCTCTCAAGGTCATGGCCCTTCTCCAGGATAAACTCCATTACAGGCTTCTCAGGTTTACTCAACTCCAGCATTAACCAGCTTCTGAGAGTCCTTTCTCTTTAATGGCCATCTTTGTGAAAAGGACTGAAAAGCATATATTCCAATTAACGAAAAAGCTGTTCCATAAAAGGGATTTTGATGAGATCAAAGGGTTTGTAACTGGGACAGGCCTGCAGCTTTGAATGCTGTGTTTTTCTGGCATGTGGTGTAATTAATATATACATTTATGCATAATGTATACATATTATACATAATGTGCATATTAGTGACCCAATGCACAATTCATATGTTAATGCTATTAATTGCATATTACCTAGGCTGCTTAATGAACATTACATAGGTTTTTAATGAGTATAGTTATTATAATTGAATTCAATTATGTTCCTGCTATGCAAATGAAGTCAATAGACTAGTTGCACCCCTCGGGCTCTAAGCAAAAGGAAACAGGTGTTTGTAGTGAGGGCAGTTTATAAGCGGGAGCGAGGGGAAGGGAGAAGCCAAGGGTCAGGGATGACTTGCTTGGCTTGGCCCTCCGTGGGACCCAGATGGTGGTGCCCAAAGCAGGGGAAACAGCAGACAGCAGGGGCACAGAGACAGGGTCCCCTGCTGCCTCTCTGCTGTGGCTCTGAGACAGGGTGCAGGCCTGCAGCCCTCAAGCCAGACACACCCATGCTGTAACAGGACACTTTCCTCCTGGCTGACCCAAAGCCCCGGGGTGGTTGCATCACTTCCTCTGGCACCACAGAGACCACATGACCCAGGCATCTGTGCCAGCCAGGGATGCTGCCACGGGAAGCCCCGGGCCCGGTGTTGCTTCTTCCCTCCAGAATCCGCGTTTGGAGGAGAGAGGCACGGCAGGTGCTCGCGAAGGCTCAGCGCTCGTGGCCTCCAGAATGGGCAGCGCCGCGTGCCTGGAGGACTGGGGAACGAAGGGCTGTCGGTGTTCTGGACGCTTAACCTTCCTAGGGAAAGGAGGAGGAAGATGACTCAGATGCCACCTGCCATGGGCCAGGCTCTACTGATGTTACCCTCTTTAATCTTCACAGGGGAAGAGGCAGTGTGTTGCCGTTGATTGAAGTGATACTCAAGAGGTTAGAAATTTGCCAAAGGTTTTTCTTTCTCTCACTTGCTTTCTCTCTCTCTCTCTCTATCTCACACACACACACACGCACACACACATGCACACACACACACAGACATACACAAACACACTCCATAGCTAGTTGGAGGTAGGCTCAGAATTTGAACCCAGGCCTGTCTTACTCCAAGGTCATAGCATCCTATTACTACAGACTACCTCAGTGCAATTTTGTGCTCCTGTTTTCTTCCTTTCACTTTTCAAAATCTTTAATAGTCAAAACTTAAAAACATTAAAATTTTTTAAATCTTTATTTATTTTTAAGAGAGAGAGAGAGTGGGGGAGCAGCAGAGAGAGAGGGAGACACAGAATCCAAAGCAGGCTCCAGGCTCTGAGCTGTCAGCACAGAGCTGGATTCGGAGCTCAAACTCATGAACTTCAAGCTCATGACCTGAGTCAAAGTCAGATGGTCAACCGACTGAGCCACTCAGGTGCCCCTAAAGACATTTTTAAATTGAGATATAAGTGACGTATAATAGTAGTTTCAAGTGTACAACATAATGATTTGATATTTATATATGGTACAAAATGATCACCACAGTAAGTCTGGCGATCATCCATTACCTCACATAGTTATACATTTTTGATAACATTTGATAACATTTTTGATGAGAACTTTTAAGATTTATTCCCTTAATAATTTTCAAATATGCAGCATGGTATTATTAACTATAGTTGCCTTGCTGTCCATTGTATCCCTATGACTTACTTATTTTATGACTGGAGATTGGTTACCTCTTGGCCTCTTCATCCATTACCCCCTCAGGCAACCACCAAGCTCGTCTCTATTTCTGTGAGCTTGTTCCTTTATGTGTGTGTGTGTGTGTGTGTGTGTGTGTGTGTGTGTGTGTATGTGTGTATGTACGTATGTATGTATGTATGTATGTATGTATTTTTAAGATTCCACCCATAAGGGAGTTCATACAGTGTTTGAACTTATTTCACATAGCAATATCCTCAAGATTTACCCATGTTGACACAAACAGCAAGATTCCCTTCTTTTTTTTTTTTTTATGACTGAGTAGTATTCCACTCAGCACAGATATGTAGCACATCTTCACCCATTCATCCACTAATGGTGGTCCTATTTTCAAAGGCCATTTTAGTAGTCTGTGCTAAGATAACGATGGAAGGAGAAGCTTGACCCAGACAGTAGGATAGAGAGAAAAAGAAAGGAAGGAAAAGGAAAGACTTCACAAAAACTTCATTTTTCCAGTAAAACTTATTGCAAATATAGATTTGCATGTCTCCTCTTCGGCCTCTTTCTTTCCGCGCTCATTGACCGCCAACTTGCTAATGTTAGGCTGGCCAGGAATATACTTTCTATTTAGGAAGCGAACACAGCCAGATTTGGGCCCCGGCCTGAGCACTGACTCACTTTTGCTGGGATGACACATTCACTGCGCATGTTTCACAATTTTCAGAAACACCAGATTTATTTCTGTCAGTACCCAGAGCTTCACATCGCTTTCCACCTAAGGCCACACACTGAGGCCTTGCTATTTTTTCCCCTGGGGACTAAATGGATGGGAAGACTGCCCATGCCTGAAACATCACCCTCGTTTGTAAGGAGAGAAAGTCTGGCCAAGAATCGCAGTGTTTTTAACCAGAATTTGGCTGGCTTTCAACAGACACCCCGCCAAGGCTGTACCAGCCGGAGGGATGGCTGTGAGTGCAGAGGGGTGTTGAGACCTGAAAACAAGGCAAAGAAAAAAAACCCCCTCAGATGACAGAGGAGGAGGAGAGGATCAGGGCTTGATTAAGTTTGGAGTTCGGGGATGGAAGAGGAGGAGAGGGAATTTAAGAAGAGAAAGGCGATGAGGGAAATAAGGAAGCAAGGATCAGGAGACGGGGAGGAAGGGCTGAACTCATTTTAACTAATCAACTACTATGTGAGCACCAAGCATTGTGTGTGGCATTCCACACGTCACCTCACTTAATTGTCATAAGCACTCCGTGGTGAGCATTCCTAGCCGTTGTCATTAATTAGTGAGGAAGGGGGAGCTCAGGAAGTTGGTTGCACCAACATACAGAGTTAGGATTTGAACCCCTGGCCCAGTGGCCTCTCAAAGCATGGAGGACTGAGCGGTGATCAGAGGGCATGATGGGAGGCCGCGTGATCCAGAAGGCCTGCCACAGTCCCCTCTGAGGGGGTTGTTTACGCACTTAGACATTAAGTGCTTAAGACTTGAAGGGCCTGCCACATACACAAGGCTGGGGATTCAGAGCTATCTGGAAACTTCCTCCAGGGTAAACAAAAACAACCACTTTGGCTATTTTGCCAACAGATCTCTCTCCAAAAAGAAAAGGAAAGGAAAAGGGAAAGTGATGCTATTTTTTCCCCCTCCAAAGTAAAGGTTACAACAACATTTTCTTTGAGCTGATGTGAACGCAGCCAGCAGACATTTCTTTGGTAACCATCTCCATGTGTCCATGTGGAAAGTACCTTGCAGTGACTAAGCATGAGTTGAGGTGATTCACTTGTCACTCTGCTTGGGGACTTTGGTCTTGTTCTGGTGGCTGCAGAGTGTTTTTATTGGCTTCTGACGCAGGGACCCCCTGAAGGCACAGGTGCCTGAGAATAGAGAATGTACCCCTTTCTCTGCTCACAAGGTGTAGGCCATGGGGAGGGAGTGGAAAGCTCTCTCTGGACCCCTATCAGGTCTTCTAGGAAGTCATAGCTGCTGACTTCCTCTGCAGCTGAGGAGTGAGGGAGGGTCTGAGGCTGTGTTCCGAGTGAAATGGCGTTTATTTACTGAGAGGCCAAGATATGCTGGGAGTTCTCTCTCGGACCCTCTCTTTCTCCCTCACAGTAATCCAGGGGACAATTGTTGCTTTCCTTCCTCATTAAATCTGAGGGCCTCACGGGGAAAGGGGCCTGAGAGCACTCACCCATGTGGCCCCAGAGCACAGAGCTAGTGAATGTCCTGAAGCCTGAGTAGCCTCAGGCCACAAGAGAGCCTGAGTAGGACCAGTCTTTTCCCAGGGTCATGCTGCTTAATGATTCTTTTTAAAAGTAAACGTTTACTTAAAATTGGGGCGCCTGGGTGGTTCCATCGGTGAAGTGTTCTTCAGGTCAGGTCGTGATCTCATGGTTCGTAGGTTTGAGCTCCGTGTCAGGCTCTGTGTTGATAGCTCGGAGCCTGGAGCCTGCTTTGGATTCTGTGTCTCTGTCTCTCTCTGCCCCTCCCCTGCTCACGCTCTGTCTCTGTCTCTCAAAAATAAATAAAATATTTGAAACTTTTTTTGTAAAAAGTAGACTTTTATTGAAAGCCATATTGTTTTAGTCCTTTCTGGCTGCTATGACAGAATTGGAGGCTGGGAAGTCCAAGATCAAGGCACCAGCAGATACTGTATCTGGTGAGTGCCTGGTTCACAGATGGCCATCTTCTCACTGCACCCTCATGTGGAGAAGGGGGTGAGGAAGCTCTCTTGGGTCTTTTTTATAAGGGGAATCATCCCACTCACCTCTCAAAGGCCCTGCCTCTAAATATCATCGCTCTAGGGATTAGGTTTCAACATGTGAACTTTGGGGTGACACAAACTGTTTATTCAGGCTACAGCACATACATATACAGGAAAGGGCACATGGCATGAGTATGTAGCTTGGTAAATTTTCACAAACTGAATATAGGCTGTAGCGAGACCCAAATTGAGACACAACATTACCTGTGGTAGCTTGTCTCCAAGATGGCTGCCATCAAGTCCGTTCCCCCACCCCGTGTACATTGTATGCCATTTCGCCAGAGAAGTAGAATCCCTTCCTCTTCTCTCAGTTGAATTTAGACTGGCTTTAGTGACTTCTTTGATCAACAGAATGAAGTGAAAATGATGCCAAGGCTAGGTTATAAGAAATCTTGGAACTTCCTCTTGGGTGTCTTGGAAAGGCTTTCTGGGAGCTCTGAAATACCATGTAAGATGTCCAACTACCTTGAAACTACAGTGTCAGGGAGGCCACATAGAGACATTCCTGTCAACAGTTCTGCTGGGGCCCAGACTTCTGGTGATCTCCGCCAAAGCACAGGACTTGCTAGACAGCTTTCTTAGGCCCTGGAGACCACCAGTCCATCCACCAGCTGAAGAGCACGGAGTTCTCCATCAAAACCACATGGAGAAAAATCACCCTGCTGAGCCTTGCCTGAATTCCTGACCTACAAACTCAGGAGATATCAAGAAATGGCTGTTGTTTTAAGGCCCTAAGTTTTGGGGTAATTTATTAGGCAGTAATAGATAATCAAACATTATTAATTACTGCAGAAATCTCCTGGTGATCCTTTCCTATCACAGTGTTCCTCCAATGATAACCATAATCCTAACTTCCTACACTGTAGACTAGTTCTGTCTGTTTGTAATAATTATACATGTCCTTTTTTCTGTGTCTCGTCTCTTTGGCTCAATGTTATGTTTATGACATTCTTCCCTGATGTTGCATGTAGCTACAGATCATCGTTCTTGTCGCTGTATTCCATTGTGTGAATATATTTATTTATCCATTCTACTGTTGATAGACATTTGTGTTGTTTCCAGCTTGGGCTATTATGAGTGAGCATTCCCACGTGTGCATTTCTGTCAGAAGTAAACTCAGGAGAAAAACCACTGGAGAATGACAGCCATCACCATGCTGGGTTCCAAACTGGTTGTGCTAATTTATACTCTTATCAGCTGTGCTTGATGGTTGTCTCACATTCTCCTGAGAATTTGCTATTTACTGTCCTTTTCATTTTGTGTTCAGGAATTTATACAGCTTTCTAGCACATAAGAAATAGCAGGGCTATCCACCTGCCAGTGTGGCATCTGATACACGCAGGCTAAAAGCAGAGAAAATGAGTTTCCCTTGACCCAGATGGAAAAGAATGTTACAACCGTTCATTCGCATCCAAAAAGAAGATTGCTGGTCTCAGCTTCCACTCCTCGTGCATCTGGAGAATTTCTGCTTTGTAAGTCAGGCTCACTGAAGGTGTGATGGAGGAAGTGATTGGGATTCTGACTGTTTTCTTCATTCTTGGGCCCTGAGTCATTTCCAGACCACGGGTATTTGGAAGAAGGTGAAGCACAGCATGGAAATTAGGTTTATTTTAGGACAACCAGATAGTTGGGTCATAAAAACCTGATCAGGGGATTGAAAACTTCATCTTGCCAGACCCTTCGTGACTCACAAGTTTGCTTCCTAATTGATGTGACAAGACATGTAGACACACTGAACTCAAATTATAAGAAAAAAAAGCAAGACTGTGGCTGATTTGTACAGATAGATTGAACTCATGGCAAGTGGAAAAAGCATGGGTCTCCTATAGCTAACTTGCCCCAAGGCCAGTGGAATCACGGGTTTTGAAAAACGGTAGGAACTCAGTGTGGTGGTTAGCTTTTTCTCAACTTGGCTGAAGTACCCAATTACTCCATCAAACACTAATCTAGGTGCTACTGGGAAGATTTTTGTAGATGTGGTTAACATCTACGGTCAGTTGACTCTAAGTATAGGAGGGTGCTCTTGAGAATGTAGGGGGGGCCTCATCCAATAGATTGAAGGCTCTAAGAGCAAAAACTAATGTTTCCTGAAGAAGAAATTGTGACTCAAGACTGCAGCAGTGATTTTTGCCCGAGTTTCTAGCCTGCTTCATGGACTTTAGACTATGTATACATATTGCTGTGTATAAATATGTATATATACATATGTGTTTATACACACCTAGAGATAGATGGATGCATGAGTTTTAGATGGATGGATGGGTAAATAGATAGGTAGGTAGATGTTATTGCTTTTGTTTTTCTGGAGAATCCTGTTTGATACATACAGTATAAATGAAATTAAAAAATCCAGAAGAAATGTACAGATTTCAGATTAGAGGCCAGCTTATCTTAAGGTTCTATAATGTCTTTGGAGTAGACTCCTGAGGGTGTGTCTGATTATTAAGGACCTGACCCTGCTCAGCCCGACTCAATTGTAAGAGAAACAAAGTGGAAAACCATCCCACGGCTCCTCAGGAAAAGTTTACAGTGATAGTTTGAGAGACTATTGAATTCTGTAACCAGACTCTGGACCATGGTTAGCCCTCACCTGCTTTGTAAAAGTCCATCTTCTTTCATGATTTGACTAAAACCATGGCTGAAAGTAGCTCTGTGATGTAGTTGGGAGTCAGAACCGAGTGACCCTCCATGGTCACCCACCCCTCCTGAACGTTCAGTCTGACTTCAGCGTTCTCTGTGACTTAGACCGAACAGGGACCAGCCCTGAACTTACAGTGCTGGTCTGATGTTTTGATCTTTTTTTTTTTCTTAAATTTTTTGGTTTGTTTTATTCATATTTGAGACAGAGAGAGACTGAGCACAAGTGGGGGAGGAGCAGAGAGAGAGAGAGGGAGACACAGAATCCGAAACAGGCTCCAGGCTCTGAGCTGTCAGTCCAGAGCCTGATATGGGGCTTGAATCCATGAACCATGAGGTCATGACCTGAAACAAAGTCAGACGCTTAACCGACTGAGCCACCCAGCCACCCCTGTTTTGCTGTTTTATAAATAAAATAAATAAAATACTTCTAACAACTTTTATATTAATGATTTGAAAATATTATTTCTGTATAAATAACTGGTTATTTTTGCAATAAATTAATCCATATGGCCCCACATGGATTTTTGAGATGTTGCTCGTGATGGCAAAAACAAACTGATCAACTTCACATGTTTTGCACCAAATGACAGTCTCATGCTTCTGATAGCCCCGCAGTACAACCTTGGATGGGTTATTTAGTCACTACACACCTGAGTTTTATAAATGTCAGAGCAGGGAGGAACTTATGAGGGCATGTCATTTTGACATTGACATGGCATGTTTGATACCTCCTGTTAGATTTCCTCACAGAAATAGAAAGCATCAAATGTCATTCAAGGATCTGTATGCCACACCCTGTGCACCGAGGCACTGGGTCATGAACCCTGATGCTTCTCGCTTTCTGTAGAAAAAGTGATTGTTGTCATCTGTAATTTTAATACTAAAGTAACCCCATTTTTACTTACTGTCACCTTCCTCAGAGACTTTTTATACACAAATCAGTATCAAAATGCCTTATATATCCTGTGACATGTATATGTGTCCACATGTAAGCATATAAATAAGAGATAGCTTTTGACATCAGAGGACATTCTTGCTGCAGAACCAGGACTTGAACTCCTATCTTTCAGAGAGACCTAGCTGGTTCAGTCTACTGTGAAAGTGTTTTACCCGTCCCAGGCTTCTAGGTGCTCCCGGTCAGTGCAGGTGGGGTGCTGCTACAGATCCTCCAAAGAGATTTCGTGGCTCCCTTCATGAAGAACTGCAAGCCTCCCTCTCCTAGGGGATAAAACTCTGACTCCTTAGCTTGACATCCAGAAGGAGCTTAGGGCCTAAGAGTGTAAATAGACGTCAAGTTAACGGGCACATCCATGTCTGGGTGGAGTGTATTACTGCTGAGTGAACGAGTCCGGTGCTCGTTCTTCCTTGGCCTGCTTGTGTGGTTACCTTTCTGAGCCATGAGCAGATGCCTGGGAAGCCTTTAGGACCCATAAAACCTGGGAGCAAGGAACCTTTGTAACTGTAGCAAGCCACTGAGATTTGGGGGCTTGTTTGTTCCTGGACCATCACCTAGTCTATCCTAACTAGTACTCTACCCCTGGTGTAAATCTTCTTAAAGACAAGAAGAGGGTCCTGGCCCAAAATGCCAACTTGTGCTCTGGGAAAACGAGTCCTCCTGTGAGGTTTCTGCTGCCCTTCCGATTCTCAGTGTGCCAGCCAGAATCTGAGTCCAGGAGCCAGGGCCTCTGTCCAGTCTGGCCCAAGAGAAGATCCACTGGAAGTACCTCTTTGAGTGTCGTTGTGGACTCTCTATAGGGAGATGAGATCTGGTTGAAGTCTGTGAGAAGGGCTCTGACCTTGGCCAGGGTTAAGGTGTGTCTGTCCTTGAGAGGGAAGCTCAGGAGCCTTCCTGAAGCCTGGTCTCCCTGCTTCTAACTCTCAGGACTTAGCACCTGTATAATCAAGAGTCTGATACCAAGGCATCCCAGAAACACCCCCGAGGGGTTGCCATGGGCAATCGGGCTTTTGCTGGGAGGGTCAGTGTCAATGGCTCACTCTCCTTGTCTCTCCAACTGTGGAACTCTGGCCTCTGGAGTGTGTGTGTGTGTGTGTGTGCACGCGTGCTCACGGGTGTGTGTTGGTATGCATTTCCTCAAAGTCATTCTTCGAGATTCATCTCATCATTTTCTTTCACAAAATGGAAACTGAGGTGCACAGAGCCTAAGAATCAAACCAATGTTGCGGGCTATTTTGTGAAGAAGCTAGAATTCAAGAAGAGAGGTCTTTGGGCTTTAAATCTTTGGTTCTTTCCACCACCACATAATTGAAGTGCACTTTAACAGACACTTGTTGAGAACCTCTCTGTGGCAGGCTGGGGTGAGCAGCAGGCATGAACACGAGTAAAGCTTGCTCCCTGCCCTTCATGAGCCTCAGTGCGTCGGGGGCCGAGGCACATACATGGGCGATTAGAGCAGAGATAGGTGCCCCATGTGCAGAGCAGTGGGGAGGGACAGGCAGAGGTGACGGAGAGGAGTGGTGGAGCTGAGACCTGCAGCGTGAGGGGAATTTTGGCCGCCACAAGGAGGAGGGAAGGGAATTCTAGGCAGAGACTCAGGCACGTGCAAAGGCACCAAAGCGTGAGACGGCAGGACTTGATGGGGAACCGAAATTTGGGCTGGTGTGATGGGGCGCAGTAGGAGGCAGGGAATCAAAGTTACAAGCAACCTGTAGCTCTCTGAAGGTTGTGGGGGCCTTGAATAATTTAGATAATTGTAACACATCCACCTTTGGCTTCACATCAAAGTCATCGCTGTGAGCAGCTCCTGAAGTTGCCGAGGACGCTGGCTCAGTGCCACCCGCCACCCCAGCTGGACTGGCGGCAGGCCTGCCTGAGGCCTCTGCTGGCAGTGCCCTGCAGGGTACCAAGTGCATTCCAGCCACAGTGGCTCTAGAGAGCCGACGGCCCCCAGAGGCGCTCCATGGAGGG
This sequence comes from Crocuta crocuta, assembly GCF_008692635.1. Classification (NCBI taxonomy): domain Eukaryota; kingdom Metazoa; phylum Chordata; class Mammalia; order Carnivora; family Hyaenidae; genus Crocuta; species Crocuta crocuta. The sequence continues at coordinate 2,602,319 of NW_027530971.1, forward strand.
CAACAGCAGCAATTTTAAAGGGGAAGGTAATTGGCTTTGTTTGGCAAGACTTCTACATGCTCCACGCTGTGCTAGTCACTCAAAGTATTATCTTATTTGATTCTCAGTCATCCTCAGTGAAGGACCTAATCCTTCTCATTTTTACAAGAAACTTGGCCTCCCAAGGTTTTACGTAGCTTGTCTTGGGTCACGAGCGGATTCCTCCCTTTCCCTGGCTCCAGACGTGCTTCTGTGGATTTCAGTTAGTTTCAAAATTGAGAGCAATCATCTATGAAATGGGTATATTTAATGTACCTGGAGTTTCAGGAGAAACTGGAATCCTTCCATGATTCCGTTGGTGGGCCTTGTTTTTTTTTCCCCCAACCTCCTTTCCCAGGGACCTGCCTGGCATGAGCGTTTCTAGTAGCCTCTGTGCCTGGTCAAGGCACACTACCTTTGTAGCTCCGTCCTGGCTAAGGAGCCAGGGGGTGCCAGAAATGGTAACTTCTTGTTTTCAGTCCTGGCCTTTAACCTACAGAAGTCACAACTGGGTTTTGGAGCAGGCTTCCCCAGAATAAACGGAGGAGGGACGCAAAGAATTCAAATGGGGAAGTGGTTCAACAAGGAAGAGAGTGGTGAGGATCTGGGTTCCTAGGAGCAGGCAGAGGTCTTAGAGAACCAGGCTGGAGGAGGAGCCGTGGAGGTCGGAGGATGGGGGAGCATGGACGGTGTGCAGGGCCTGTGTGTGGAAAGTGGACATGGCTCCCAAGCAGGGGCCCGAGAGCTCCAGGCTGGGATTGGAGCCCCGGGAGCAGGAAGTCAGTGAGGACGGTGGCAGGTGGTGTGTTTTGGTTCTGCTTTCGGAAGTACAACAGTGGTTTGGCTGCAACATCCAAAGACCTGAAAATATGCAAGTAGGCTTTGGGGAAGAGGAGCACCAAGAATAGCAGTAGCGAATATGGGAAGTGCTGAGCCCAGGGGCTCTTCAGCGGAGCCACGGTTCCTTTCCGGAGCCTGTCAGTCGATACGAAGAGGACATGGGTTCTGGGCCCACTAGGTCATCCGGCTGGGTCTCTTGGTCTTTTGCTCAATGTCTCCATTCCAGACTTGTCTGTATCAGTTTAATATACTTTGCAAACCTGAAGTGGCCATAAGAGAGAAGTTGCTGTTCATCATATTGATTATGTATTCATTTAGTACGGTGTATCGAGACCTTATGTATGCCGAGTCCCAGAATTCAGAGGTGGACTGGAACTCCCTGATGAGGTGATATGATGCAGTGTGGCCAGCTTTGGGGCCCAGAGTGGAGAGAGGCTGAGTGGACCTGGGAGAGTCAAGACCATCTTTCTGATGAGTTAGCAAAGATGTGCACATGAACTTGACTGAAAGAGAGGTAAAGGCAGGCCAGGAAGAAGCGCTACATGTGCCAAAAGAAGATGAAGAGGTGGACGTGAGCGGGGAAGAGCCAGGAGTGGGCAAATATGAAACCAGGGAAGATACTGGGAGGCATGAATGCCAGGCTTGGAACTTGGGTTTTATTCCAGAGGTTTTGGGAACTATGGAAGGCTTCTGTGCAAAAGGCCGGTGAGATCTTAGTGCTATATTTCAGAATACTGAATTAATAATAATTATAAAAATAATAATATTAATTACAACTGATGATGGTGATAGTAATACAAATAACCAATCAGCCCATCATGTGTCAAAGGAGATGGGGTGTTGTTCCTGGGATTATCTTGCGTTATGTATGCTCTCATTTTAGTGGGCTGGAAAGACAGAAGAAGCAAACTGTCATTTTCTGAACTGCCTATGGACAGGGTGTGTGTTAGGGAACTGTGCGTAGCTTCTAGAACCTGTGATTGGTCTCCAGGTGATAGTCATTGAGAGCTGGGGTCCTCAATCACACATCCGTAAGGAGATGAATTCTGTCAACAACCTGAATGAGCTTAGAAGCACAGTCTTCTCCTGCAGGTCTTCCAGATGAGAATGCAGCCCAGATGCCCCTTGATTGCAGCCTTGTGAGACCCTGAACAGAGCTGTCGTGCTGGGACTCCTGGCCCATAGAAAACGTGAGGCCAGTATAGCATCTGCAGCTGCCCATAAAGTAGAATTTGAAAGACAGTACTGCCCCACAGTGTGCCTCAGCCCCTACTAGCTCTTCATTGCATGTGGACTATTGGAGAGTAAACCTTTTAGGGTCTTAGAAGTGGGGCAGGTAAGGGGAAGGGTAAAAGCTCTGAGTCAGATAGGCTTGGTCACAAATCACGATGCTACCATACAGTGTTGCTTGTGTTTGCCTTTCTGAGACACACGTGTAATGCCGGGGTCATCTACTTGGACATACCAATAGGACTCAAAGAAATAATGTCTAGGAGTCTTGTCGAAGTTATTTAGCAGGATGACTAGACCACAGGAGATCTGTGCCAGTGTTGTTTCCGCCATTTTGATCTTTTGCCCAGAATCCCAATTTTGGAGCACGTGTCACATGGTATGTCCACAGCCACCACCTACTGCTTGTCACTTGATGGTGGTAAATCCATCTTCCTGGTCCCCCTCACCCCAGCGTGCCTCATATGGGTCCTTGCTCTCCAGAGGCAGCAGTATGTTGAAGAAGACATAGCAATAGGTGTTGATCCATGTGAAGCTGAGTTAATCATTTTGACCACGTGCTTCCAAGCACGTTGTTCATTTCAATGGAAGGCTGTTATTTGAGTGCTGGTAGTTTATTTGGGAGGAGATCTGAGACAGGGAGGGGATGGAAATATTGTCAAGCCAGATACCATTACGGTTGATGAGAGCTCAGTCCCACTGGGGAACCCTGGGTGAGTGTGAATGGAACATGACTGGAGACTGTCCCAACCAAGCGGCTAGGAGGCTGGGCTGTTTATCCACAGCACCTTTACTGTCTGAGGGCTTCTCCCAGGGGCATTAACTCTTTGACCCCGTGTCTTGCCCTGCACTTGGGCCAAGTGTACTCCAATGACCAGGAAAAAAAAAAAAAAAAAGAAAGCCACGTGGCCACATCATGTTAAGCAGGCTTGGTGTGCAGAGGTTGAGCTGAATGTGTATGGGCAGGGCTTCCAGATAATTCCAGGAGTCATACTCTGTAGTAATACTCAGACTTGTGAGAATAAATGGTGTAGTGCCTGGCACTCGACAGGTGCATGACATATACTAGTTTCCTTTTTACAAAAATCAAGATTTTCCCCAAAGAAAGCTTCATGGGAAACTTACAAAAGGTGGTTTCAGGAGCCCAGACTACTTCCCAGAGGGTGGGGAAAACATAAAGAATGCAAACGCTGCCACGGCCCCCCATTCCTTCATAGGCTCTCACTGCTGCGCCCTGGGGCTCGCTTGTCTTCTCCAGACTTCAGGTTTCCCATAAAGTGAGGACGAGTCTGTATGCCAGCAGTCTGGTTCTGTTCCTGTGGCTGTGAAAGTTGCACTGGCCACTGGGAAGTAGACAACGGCGCAGCCCAAGGTGGTCAAGGGGATGCCAATGTTGGAGGCAGGTGTGATCTCAAGGCAGCCAGCTGTGAGCAGGGTGACCCTAGGAAAGGCCCCTTTCCTCTGCCTTGATCTCCACACCTGTAAAATGGAGATAATAGTATTGATCCCTGTGCTTGTTTAGAGAGCTACATAAGATAACAAATGCAGTTGGTTGCCATTTTTCATAGTAATTATCTTTCATAACATCTCCAAAACCACTTAATTAGCAAATACTGAAGCCATTGGTCCTAGGGAAATACAGTGTCAGGTATCTGTGAGCTGCTGGTCCCAACATTTTTATCAGTTGTTCAGTACATACCTTGCACATGTATTTCTGTTTAGCTCTACCTGATTTAATACAGATTGTTGATTTGTCAACATTGAACTCATGGTAACAGCGCTATGACTCATACATCTAATATATGTATTTTCTCTGCAAGGCACAGCACAGCTATCTCAGGCTTAGGAATGCCAGACAACAGTTTAGCTCTATGCGCTGGGGGCCATTTCAAACAGCAAAAATTATCACAAAAATCCCCCACATGTGAAAACCATGGCCCTAAACAGAGCACAAAAGGATACTTGTATGTGGCATGAGATCTGGAACAAAACAGCAGAGCGTCACCTCATTCAACCTCAGCTGTGGATGCGTGCGTTGGACGGCTCTGTACACATCTGTGAATAGCTGTGCTTGTGCAAAGCACACCTCCGGTGTTGACTTGGGGCTTAAAGATAAATCCGAGAGGAGTAGGTGAATGTGCAAACTCGGAATCCAGGAATGATGAGGACTGACTGTATTTCACATTAGGCTGGGCACACAGTAGGTGCTCAGTTGAAAAAAAATGACAGCTTATTATATTGTAAGAAACAGCATAAACCTCTCTTAGTGGACGCCAGGAGTCCCAAAGCCAGCCCATGCCCAGAGTGAAGGGGAGAGGAAATCTGTGAGCATGAAGCCCCTCCAATCAATGCTGCAGGGAGCCCTGAGCCTCCTTGCCTGTTTCTGGGCCCAGGCCTCCCAGGGGAACCAGAAGGCGAAAATTCCAGGGCTGCACCAGGGGCTCCCTCACCTGGGGCTGAGGTTGCCGGCCCTCTGTGTGCTGGAGACCGGCCCTGCTCGGCCTGACCTGAAGGCCGGCACACGGCGGCTGGCGAGCTCGGTTCTCTATCCTGCCGTTGCTCTGGCCACCGTGGGCTGGACGGCGGGGACACAGCACAGCAGATAGGGGGGATGTTTCCAAATTGCAGGGTCACAGAGGGAAAGGGGCTGACCCGCTCCGCACCACAGCCCCCTTCCTGCTCTCCACCCTGGGCTCTCCCTTGGCTTTCCCTCCGGTTGGTCAGGCGGCCAGAGGAGCCCCAGGGGGTCCTCGCCCTGGCTTTCTGCACATTCCCAGGGGGAACAGGAAAAGAAAGGGAACTCCCATTCCTGGAGCCTCCCTCTGTGCCAAGCCCGCTGCTGGCCACGGGCCAGCCAGTGCCTCAGGGGGTCCTCCCAGGCACTCTGCCGTGTCCAGATGACGCTGGGTTACAGATGAGGAAGCGGAGGCTCAGAGTGGTCCCTTGAGCGGAATAGCTGCAACCCCAACCTGGATATTTGGCAGCATTAACTTGGTCTGGGCTACAATGCAGGGTTCTGTCAGCGACACTTTTCAAACAGTGTGAAAAGAGCTGCATAAAAGTCAGAACTTCACAGGAGCCCTGTAGCAATCCTTAAGATAAATTCATAAGAGCCAGGACAACGGTGCAGCCTCTGAGTGCTTTCTGAGCAAAGGATACCATGCTCAGCACTTCACATACTTTTCTCATCCAGCGCAACCCTCTCAGTGACGTTTGGAGGTACGGATTATCATCACGCCCATTTTAGACATGGGGATCTGGGGCTCAGAGACTTGCCAGAGGTTTTTGGGGTCATACCTTAAGAAACAGGAGAGCAGGGGCTGGCCCCCGAGCCTCCCTCTTACCTGCTACCCTGTGGGCTGGGGCTGGTGTGGGGCCCGCTTTCTCATTCTCAGCCTCTCCCTGTCTGTCACCTGGTGCCTCCGTCTCATTGAGTGCGACAGGTAACAAAGGTCACCAGGTGCTAGAGCCGCTTCTGGGGGACCAGGCCAGAAGCCTTCCCAGCTCGGATGCTGGATCTGGGATGCCAAGCTCCTTGTTGCTGTCGCCTGGTGATTACCATGGCTTTCTCGTTGTTCCCATGCTTACCGTCGTCATGACTACAGGGCTTGCCTCCTGCTCACCCTGGCCTTCTGGTTCCAACTTTCGCATCCTTAGTGCTTCCTTTGGCGCACCACTTCTCTCCAGTTAGGCCTTGCTTGCACAGAGCAGGAGCTGCCATATACAGAGCTCCTACTGTATGCTGGGTGCTGTGTTAAGCCCGTCACACCCTGTGGCGGGTATTATTAACACGCTCTTATAGAAGAGGTCACCTGAGACAGGTCAAGTCACTCCCCCCAAGATAACAGTGAGTGACCTCCATGGGGCTGGAACTGGAAGCTTGGGAAAAAATTCCTGAGGGAATTTTAGTTTTGAAAGAATATCATCTGGTTCTCTTTCCCATTTTGGTTCTCTTTCCACCAGCTTCTTCGTCAGTGCGTCAATGGGAGGATTTTCTTAGATGGACTTTGAATTTGGGGCTTTCATCCGATGGCCCCCGGTGGTTTCAATAGCAGCAATGAATCCTTACACTCAGGAGGTGCCCAAATGGCATGCACTTCAGGTTCAAAAAATATATCTTACTCGGCTCTCCCTGCAGGACCAGCATGGAAGCATGTACCAAGTTCCAGCATCTTCTGTCCTGCCCCGAGCCTGGGGTGGGTGAAGCTAACAGCTGAATTGTGGGAGGCAAGGTACAGGGACGGGAGGTACTGGGCACACGCTTGCCTCCTCCTGTGGGAACTGCCGCTCAGCACACTTGGCTACAGCAGGTTCCTTTCACAGAACTTGCACCCATCACACAGCCTCACATCCATGGGGAGAGGGAACGGAGCCCCATGGGCAGGCCAGATCTCACACTCCCTCAGACAGACCCCCGATGGAGCAAGATGCTGAGGAATGTCTCACTTGGCCCTGTCAGTGGTAGGCCTGAGCTCTGGAGTTAGACGCACTAGGACTTAGTAAAGCACCCACACGCTGCCAGATTTCATCTCCTCCAAATGGAACCACGAATGCGTTGACATCTACTAAGAGTTTGGGAGGCCAGGGGATGGGGCTGGGGATTAGGAGGACCGGGGCATCAAGAGCTACCAGAACTCGAGGACTGGTGAAGCTGGAAACTATACGGTAGACAGTCTGGAATGGTGTGAGTGGCAAGTGTGAGGGGCAGCAGAGGAGAGCAGTGAATGGGGCCAGGAGTTCAGGAAGAGAGGGAGTGAAGCAGGTGGCATGAAGGATGGGGACCACTCCATGAATTGTACATCTGCTCTGTTTGCAGCTCACTTTCGTGGACCATCGTGAGTGAGGTGGGGGATGGGGTGGGGAATCAGCCACTGGGACATGGGACATAAAGGGAGGCTGAGGTTAAAATGTATGGTTCCTTTTTCTGGAAGACATGTAAAATAAAACATTATACAAACCTCCCCAGGGTGTGAAGATATGCACTTCAATACTTTTCTCATGCTATGCTTACATATTCATTTTCTTTCGTTTTTTCATAGTTTATTGTCAAGTTGGTTTCTATATAACACCCACTGCTCATCCCAACAAGTGCCCTCCCCCATGCCCATCACCCCCTGCTCCTCTCCCCCACCCCCATCAGCCCTCAGTTTGTTCTCAGCGTTCAAGAGTCTCTCATTACATATTCATTTTCAAGCAATGATCAGTTTGAAGGAATTTCAACTCTCTGCATTTTCAACTCAATGAAATTCATCTTAACCACCCACCCACCCAAGATAAAAATGAAAACTTTTTTCTAACTTGATGGCAATCATCATTAAAGGCAGTCTATAGTAAGAAATCAATCTTCCTGTTACTATTTTTGGAAAGACAGGTATGATTTTCTCCTAAGTCTTTACAGTTTTCTTCTTTTTAAAAAAATTTTTAAATGTTTTTATTTATTTGTTTGTTTGTTTGTTTATTTATTTATTTATTTATTTATTTCTGAGAGAGAGGGAGACAGCATGAGCAGGGGAGGGTCAGAGAGAGAGAGACACAGAATCTGAAGCAGGCTCCAGGCTCTGAGCTAGCTGGCAGCACAGAACCCACTGTGGTGCTTGAACCCACGAACTATGAGATCATGACCTGCACCGAAGTTGGATGCTCAGCTGACTGAGCCACCCGGGCGCCCCTACAGTTTTCTTCTTTCAGGCTAGGGATGTGTTCTTCTAAAAACATGTCAGGAATGTCACCTTACGTTGTCACAGAGATGGGTCAAGTATAGGATTGCTGGTGGGGTGGGCAGCCATGGCCTTCCATTCTCCTCCCTAGAGGGTGGAGTTATTAACAATGAAGGTGAACAAACCCACAATCACTTCTTAAAATACAAACCACTTTGTTTAACATGGGGTGCAAAAGACAGTCACTGCCTCAATAAATGGTCATGGGCAGGGTGTCCATGTGGGGAAGCAGAGTTAGGGTGTTGATTCTGGCAGAGGTGGCCCAGCCCATTTAGCAGCTTGGCTTTTATTGACTGGGACAATAAAGTGGGAAGGGGCCGGTGGAGACTCCAGTCTAGGAGATGTGCCCAGGCTTCCAGCGACCTTAATGCTACCCCGTCCAGTTAAGGTTTTGGTTGGAGAGGTCTCGAAAGTGTTCCCTTTGAAATCCATTTCACAGTTAGGAGTACTGGGGCCTAGAGAGTTTCTGGGAACTTGTCACTTACCCTGAATCCTGAATGTATGACATGTTGAAATAGTAAACAATGGACTTGACCATGAAGTTTCCACATACAAATCCAAATGGTTAATGAGCAAATGGAAAGGTCTTTAACTTCACTGGTAATCAAAGAAATGCTAATGAAGACACTGGAGGGCCATATCTTTCCTATTTAAAAAATTTTTTTTAATGTTTTATTTATTTCTAGGAGAGAGAGACAGCGTGAGCAGGGGAGGGTCAGAGAGAGAGGGAGTGACAGACTCTGAAACAGGCTCCAGGCTCTGAGCTGGCAGTCAGCACAGAGCCCGATGCGGGGTTCGAACCCACGAACCGCGAGATCATGACCTAAGTGAAAGTCGGATGCTTAACAACTAAGCCACCCAGGCGCCCCCATATCTTTCCTATTTTAAAGAATTTAAATAAAATACTCAGAATTAGGGGACATGTGAGAGAATGGGCACTCTTGTCCATGCTGGGATCACGTGAATTGATTGGTGCAACCTTTCTGAAGGGCATTTCGGCAATATATGTCAATATGTGTCAAGAGCCTTAAAGACATACGTATGGTTTTTGACATAGCAGTTAGAATTTTAGAAATTTATCATTTTATTCATATTGATAAGGGTACTCTTTAATCCCCAGCCCCTATTTCCCCATCCCTCTGCCTACATCTCCTCTGGTAACCTTCACTTTGTTCTCTATAGCTAAGAGTCTGTTTCTTGATTTGTCTCTCTTTTTTCCTTTGCTCATTTGTTTTTTCTTACATTCCATATATAAGTGAAATCATATGGTATTTGTTTTTCTCTGACTGACTTATTTCACTTAGCATTATACTCTCTAGATCCATCTGTGTTGTTGCAAATGGCAAGATTTCATTCCTTTTTATGGCTGTGTAATATTCCAGTGTGTGTGTGTGTGTGTGTGTGTGTGTGTGTGTGTGTGTGTGTATGTATGTGTGTGTGTGTATGTATCACATCTTCTTTATCCATTCATCTATGGATTGACATTTGGACTGCTTCCATACGTTGGCCTTTGTAGATAATGCTGCTGTAAACATAGGGGCACATGTATCCCTTGGATTTAGTGTTTTTGTATTTTTTTTTTCATAAATACCCAGTAATGCAATTACTGAATCATCGGGTGGTTCTATTTTTAACTTCTTGAGGAACCTCCATACTGTTTCCACAGTGGTTGCACCAGTTTGCCTTCTTAGTAACAGTGCAAGAGGGTTCCGTTTGCTTCACATCCTCGCCAACACTTGTTGTTTCTTGTGGTTTTGATTTTAGCCAGTCTGACAGGTGTGATGTGATATTTCATTGTGGTTTTGATTTGTTGAGCATCTCTTCATATGTCTGTTGGCCATCTGGATGTCTTCTTTAGAGAAATGTCTGTTCATATCTTCTGCCCAATTTTTAAAAAAATTTTTAATATTTTATTTATTTCTGAGAGAGAGTGACAGCTGAACAGTGGAGGGCCAGACGGAGAGGGAGACACAGAATCTGAAGCAGGCTCCAGGCTCTGAGCTGGCAGTCAGCACAGAGCCCGATGAGGGCTCAAACCCACAAACCCTGAGATCTTGACCTGAGTCAAAGTTAGTCGCTTAACCCACTGAGCCACCCAGGCGCCCCTTCTGCCCAATTTTTAATTGGATTGTTTGTTTTTTGAGTGTTGAGTTATGTATGTTCTTTATATATTTTGGATACTAAACTTTTATCAGATATCGCATTTGCAAATATATTCTTCCATTCAGTAGATTGCCTCTTAGTTTTGTTGACTGTTTCCTTCACTGTTCAGAAACTTTGTTTTGATGTAGTCCAATAGTTTATTTTTGCTTTTATTTCCCTTGCCTCTAGAAATGTGTTGCCATAGCCAATGTCAGAGAAATTACTGCCTATACTCTCTTCAAGGATTTTCGTGGTTTCAGGCCTCACATTTAGGTCTTTAATCCATTTTGAGTTTACTTTTGTGTATGCTGAAAGGAAGTGGTCTAGTCTCATTCTTTTGCATGTAGCTGACCAGTGTTCCCAACACCATTTGTTGAAAAGACTGTCTTTTACCCATTGTATATTCATTCCTCCTTTGTTGAAGATTAATTGACCATATAACTGTGGGTTATTTCTGGGTTTTCTATTCTATTCCATTGCTTTATTTTTTGGAAAAAAATAAATTTATTGTTATGCCAGTACTGTACTGTTTTAATTATTACCACTTTGTAATATAACTTGAAATCTGGAATTGTGATACCTTCAGTTTTGTTTCTCTAGAAGTTTTTATTTATTATTTATTTATTTATTTATTTATGATCTTAAACAGGCTCCATACTTACTATGGAGTCTAATGTGGGGTTTGATCCCATGACCCGGAGGTCATAACCTGAGCCAAAATCACAAGTCAGACACTCAACCGACTGAGCCACCCAGGCACCTCTAGACATTTATCTTATAGACATATTATAGATGTACCCAAAGGTTTAGCCATAAGATTGCTCATCTATTGGACATAAACTGTTCCGAAGTAAGAAGGTATTAGCATAGTATATTCATAGAATGGGATATTATAGCCATAAAATATCTGTTCATCTTTCTGGTTTATTTCTAAACCTTTAGCATCATATGTAGTTGAAAGAATATGAACTTTGGTGACAAAAGATGCCAACTTAAAAGTTCTCATTCTGGGGTGCCTGAGTGGCTCGGTCGGTTAGGCGCCTGACTTCAGCTCAGGTCATGATGTCACTGTTCATGGGTTCGAGCCCCATGCTGGGCTCTGTGCTGACAGCTCGGAGCCTGCTTCAGATCCTGTGTCTCCCTCTCTCTCTCTGCCCCCTCCCCACTCATGCTCTGTCTCTCAAAAATGAACGAATAAGCATTAAAAAAATAAAAATTTAAAAGAAAAAGAAAGTTCTCATTCCATCTCTTTCTAGGGGTGTGGTTTTTCAAATCACTTTAGCTTCTGAGCCTGTCTCCTCACCTGTACAGTGAAGTCAGAGATAATACCTAACTGAGACGTGCGTAGTATGTTGCCAACTCTTACGCCTTCCAGAACTCACGACTGTGGCAGTGTCTTCGGTGTACAGCTGAAACCACAGCCAGAGCCGCGCCCTGGCCATAAATAAGATGATTCCTGGAAGGCGTGCCAGTTCTTCTTCCGCCTGTGGCAGAACCAAATCCCCCAGCCACCTGGTCCTCTCTACCCCTGACCCAGAGTCCATTTAACACAACTTCAGCGCCCAGGGAGCCAGCAGAATGGAGGGCAGTGAGAGCATCCCGTGACTGAGCTGTTCACATGAGTGAGGGAAGTAACCTCAGACACCAGTTCCCAGAATTCCCTAACTGGGGTGGCAGGGCCATGGTGGTGGCCATAGCCATGTGCTTCCTGTAACCTCTGCTGCATGTTTTGATAATTCACTTAAATTTTTTTCAATATTTTATTTTATTTTTGAGAGAGAACAAGTGGGGGCAGAAGATCTGAAGTGGGCTCTACACTGACAGCAGTGAGCCTGATGTGGGGCTTGATCTCACGAAGCAGGAGATCATGACCTGAGCCACAGTCAGATGCTCAAATGACTGAGCCACCCAGGTGCCCCTGATAATTCATTAAAAAAAAAAAAATGAATGTATTTGCAAAGGAAACGTCACATCGCTGCAATAAATGAAAACAAAAACGAAGTTGCTTGCTAACGTAGAAGTGAATGAAGACACAGGCACAGTGATAACAAAATAAGGAAATTAAATTCTAGTGATTCCTGCCTCATCCCGAGATATGTTCTCACTCAAGGAGGAAAGGAGCAAGCGTAGGGAGCTGTTGACACAGAAGCACCAACATGAGAATTTGTCTTTGATGTGTAATCCCAAGATAAAAGGAGAATTGAAAAGTGATTACCTTTTTTATCCAGTTGTTTTCTTTTAGGCTTGTGATTCCTAAAATCATTCCCCATAGGGATAATTGTAGTGCCTACCCTTTGAGAAATATTGATACATCTGGTCTCCCACCATCTCCCCACCCATTCATAGATGGGAAAAGTGTGGCCCAAGCAAGAGAAGAAACTGGGTCAAAGCTCATAGAGAATCAGTGGTTGAGCTGCGATGAACCCTGTGCCTTCTACTAAGGCTCCAGCGCGCCTCATGAGAAGGCGTGGTTGTAAAAGATAAACAAGAGGAGCAAAAACAAGCTCTGAATCACCAAGATTTTTGTCTTGAAGAGATCACAGCTGCTCTTTTGAGTTTGTGGTTCTGCTTTTAGAAAACAGGCGAAAACACCACGTATCCTTCAAAGAATATATATATTGACTTATGGACTTTCTTTGAAGTGGCCTCTATTTCAGAGCAGAGTTCAACATGCAACTGAGAACGATACAGACAGAGCTGCTTCATCGAATGTGTGTCAGGGTCAGATTCAAATTAAATGTCGTCGTTTTTGCTGCGCTCACACAGCATTCGGTGTTTGCTCACTTCTTCATAGATCGTGCATTCACAAGGTGTTTTCACACTCTTTGTTCACACTCTTTGACTCCCTTGGTTATCACACTAACCACGGGAGGGGGTTCTAATTCTTCATGTGTACCGCTGAGGGTGCTTGGAGTCTGGAACAGGGAGGGTCCCTCTCCCCCAGGTGGCTTGGGACCAGGAAGCCAGGAGAGGGAGAGTTGATTGGGGCCGCTCCAGTGACCAGTCCCTACCCACAGGGTCCCCAGTGAGGTGCTGGTGAGGAGGAAAGAGAGCCCCAAGGATAGTGACTTGGCCGGCTCGTGAGGGAAGGGCACTGGGCTCTGGCACCTGCCTCTGAGAAGGCAGCAGTGCTGGCCTGGGCCAGGGAGAAACTTCGATTCCTGGAAATACGCATCAGCACATTCATTACTGTCTTATCAGCAAAGTGCAAAAGAGGCCAGAGAGCAAGGGGACGGATCCTATTACTCGTGATGAAATGCCCTTCTGGTCAAGTATGAAAAATGTTTTAGGAATGAATTCCCAGCCATGGTGTGAAAACAGATGTTGGATTCTTATTTTCTCCCCCCGCTTTGTTTTCCTCCTCTGACACAGTTCAGGAAGACAGGGCAGGAATCAAACGTTTGAAGCCCAGCTGCTCACATGTGTAAAGGGCCCTGAATTGATGTCAGAAGAGAGGGTTCTGTGTCAGGGCTGTAAGCACTGGGAGAGCCTCTCTCCACCCCATTGCTCTACGTAAGGAGAAACTGAGGCCCACTTGAGAGGACCAGGAGGTTCCCAAGGTCACGCAGCTTGACTTGGGTTTTTTAAACCTTTTGCTAATGCCCAAAACAACATTGTCAACAGTCACAAAATTAGGGCTGACAATCTTGAATGGGAACATAAAAAAATGAACTTGAGAAAAATTAGGTTTTTATGACAAGAGTAAAAGTCTTACCTAATAATTTTATTTTTTTCTTTCAAGTAACTAAGCAAAAAAAGTGTTCTTTATCTCAAAAATGATTACTTTTAGGAAAGAATAGAAGCAACCGTGGAGGCTTCCAACCACTGCCTCCAGAGGGGGAAGGACTGATTAGGGAAAAGAGGTCAAGATTCAGTGTCAAGTACAACTAGGATTGCAAATGCTGGTTCTGCCATTCAGTCGCTGTGTAATCCTAGGCAAGTCTCTGAGCCTTAGTTTTTTCTTTACAAAATGAAGATACTGAGGCTTTCTTGAAAGGGCTGTTGTGAAGAAAATAGAATTACTAAAGAGCTATTGTGTTAGAACCCTTCCTCTGTGCCAAGCACTGAGCCATGTGCTTTCATGGCTGTTATTCATTTGGTCCTCCCAGGAACTTCTTGTTGGAAATATGCTAGGAGTCTCACTCTATAGATAAGGAAATGAGAACTCCAGGAGGTTATGTGCCTAATGACTTAGGCTACTTAGGCCACTGAGCCAGGAAGGAGCAGAGGTGGGCCTTGAACCCATGCTATCTGACTGCACAGCCCGTGTGAACACATATAAGGTGTTTGGGATAGTAGTCACACGTGTTAGAGGTACAGCATAAGTGGAAGCCAATATTAGTATTATTGAAATAGACATATTTCAGGGCGCCTGGGTGGCTCAGTCGGTTAAGCGTCCGACTTTGGCTCAGGTCATGATCTTGCAGTTCATGGGTTTGAGCCCCTCATCAGGCTCTGTGCAGACAGCTCGGAACCTGGAGCCTTCTTCGGAATTCGGTGTCTCCTCTCTCTCCCCCTGCCCCACTCATACTCTCTCTCTCTCTCAAAAATAAATAAACATTAAAAAAATTTTTTTAAATAAAAAAGAAATAATCGTATTTCACTTCACTTGAGTTATGTAACATCACAAAAGCCACGTCTTTCTGAGATCATTATATTTTTTTTTAATGTTTAATTTTGAGAATGAGACAGAGACAGAGTGTGAGTTGGGCGAGGGGCAGAGTGAGAGACACAAAATCTGAAGCAGGCTCCAGGGTTTGAGCTATCAGCACAGAGCCTGATGTGGGGCTTGAACTCATGAACTGTGAGATCATGACCTGAGCTGAAGTCGGATGCTTAACCAACCGACCCACCCAGGCACCCCTGAGATCATTATTGAAAAGAAGTTAAGAAAGTAGTATTAACAAATATCTGAAGACAAAGCCCAGAGTTTCTTCAGCATGTGGGATAAGGAACTAATATACTGACCGTGGCCTATGGGTGCCATTGTGAAAGGTTTGAAAAAAAAATAAGGGTTCCTGAGTGAATTTCTATATCAAAAAACTAAGAGTGAGAATCCTACACTGAGCCCCTGCTTGGATCTTCCTGAGGGGAACTGAACTGTCCTATTACTCTGCCTTGAGTGGGAATTTTCCAACCCACTGAGGGCATATCGGTTACATCATTCCCTGGTCACAAGGTCAGGTTGGCTACTATATATAAATGTCTTGACTGAAGCAAATGGATCACTACACAATAAACATCTTTTTTTTTTTTTAATGCATCCGTTATATGGAACTCATGGGAGAAAAGTAGTGACAGCGTTCCTCCTTGATGAGAAAGTTGGGTGCCACTCACCTGAGAGTTAGAGCCGTTTCAGTTATTTTATGACCAGAGGCTGTTAGGATTGGCAAGCAAGTTCAGAAAATGCTGGACGACCCATTGACCTATAACCCTCGACACTGGAAAAAACTAGAAACACATCTGCTCCACTGCATCATTTTAAAGCAGCAGTGGAGCCAAGAGAGTGGACAGGGTGTGTCCAGGCTCTCCAGGGAAATCAAGGCAGATCTGCGGTCCTGAGCTGTTGCTCCATCCTTGATGTTTTTTGGACATCGTGGGTGGGTTTCTGGAAGGGTTTTCTAAGCTCTTGTCATTCAATAACCTGGGAAGGCTTCCTGGAGAAGGTGACTTAAAGTGTGACATGAAGAAGGATACACGCAAAGCTCAGTGAATTTTCATGAGCCCACGCAACCAGCACCCGCTTCATGACATGGGATGCGACTAACAACACAGACCCCATATCTTGTGCTACGTTGTAGTAACCACCACTTCCCTTGGGGTAACTACTATCCTGAATTCTAACATCATAGATTGATTTCACTTGTTTCTCAACCTTTTAATCAATGGAATCTTATGGGATATACTCTTTTGTGTTGGGTTTCTTTCACTCGGTACAATATTTGCAATATTGTAGATCACACAGTCTCACTGCTGTATAGTGTTCTACTCTGTGGATCTATCATAATTCACTGACCCAGTCTGTTGATGCACATTTGTTTACTATGCATGGTGCTGTTGTGAGTCTTCTATTGGGTATCGTTCAGTGCATGCATGTTCACATTTCTGCTGGGTACACTGAGGAGTGGAATTGCTTGGAGAGGATGGGGATGAGGTAACTTCCCCAACATGCTGGGGGAAGCTCCTTCAGCAGAGGAAGGGTCTGTGCCCAAGCATGTAGGTGCAACAAAAGCAAGAGACGTTGCGGAAGACTGAGACACCTGGGAAACTGAGCATATGGTGCCCATGAATCCTGAGCAATGGAATGTTCTCTCTCCTGGGACAGCCCGCCTCTCCCTCTTCACCTCTATCTGGTGAACTCCTTGTTCTTTATCATTTGAATCTCAGCTTTGAGGTCACTGTTTCCTGGGAGGCTTCCTGACTGCCTCTGCCTGGCTAGTTCTCTCCTCTGAGCTCCTGTAGCCTGCCACAGGATTCTCATTAATACAGCACGGCCCCCACTGCACGGCCGTTGTTTGCTGATGTCGCCTTTTCCTCTTTAGACCGTGAGTTCCTTGAAGGACAGATGGGTTTGGCTCCGTGTCTTCTGTTTGTATCTCTGATCCACTCTGCACTTTCTCTGCCCAGGGCAGCTGACCTCTGTGGACTGCATCAAGAGGTCTCCTGGTGTTTTGCTTTCTGGCCCTGGACAGTAGAGGAGTCCCCTCAGAAGCCTGGAGGTAGAGGGGAGAGTGAGCGCAGGTGATTTTCCCCCTAGCCCTTGCTCTGCACGGCTGTCTTGGGCTGGCCGTGGTCCCAGCAGAGGTCATAGCATCTCCCCAGCTAGGCAGCGCTCTCACTTCAGGCCTCAGTGTACACAGTCCTGAAGCTTCTAGGCTCAAGGTCATGCACTATCCTTGTGGTTCTCTGACTATTCAACCAATCCCGTTTGGATTGTCCTGGTTTATGTATGCCATCTGCTGGGACCCTGTCTAATGCATGCATTTTATTTGTCTCTGTACTATCTAGCACACAGCCTGGGATATGCTAGCAATCAGTGAGGGTTTATTGGCTAAATAAATGGGTGGAAAAAAAGGGAAAGAATGAAGATGGAAGAGTTGGCCAGAAGCCAATAGTGCAGGACCTTGAGTGTCCTCTTGTGAAGCTCAGACTTTAATCCTCAAGACCAGGTGTTGTAGCTTCAAGTGTGTATGCAGGCCGGGCAGGTAAGGTGGGGACTGTGCAAACTAGGAGGTGAATGCTGCCTATATTATGCCTCCACTATTTGGCACCGGCCCGTTAACTTTCTGCAGGAACTTGGACGCAATACGGCCAGATCTTCTGATTTTTCAAGAGAAGTCAGAATCCTGACTTCTGACTTTTTTTGTGTGTGAAATTTCTGATGTTTTAATGTGAAATCCCAAGGTTTAATGGTGTCAACATTTCGAATTTTAAAACACTCTGCACTGGCACATAAGGGATGACTGCTAGCTTGTAAGCTCTCTGCAGCCAGAGGGGAGCCATCAGATGGTGTGAGGGCAGGAAGCAATGTGCTCAGATACTACACAGCACTGTGAAAAGACGTCTCCAGTAAATGAACTGCAATGACAGTGGGCCCTTTGGTCTTGGTCTCCAAAGCAGTTCAAATGTGCTGAGAATCTCTTACACTAAGAACACTAATCTTTCCCCATGATGGTTATTTTTTTTTAAATCAGTTTTTAGTTCTAAAAATAGTGGTTGGTGGATTTATCCACTTTAGTCAGGTTCCCAGCCACTTTCTCTATTTCTGCTTCAAGCTGGGAGCTCTGAGTTCTTTTGGGTTTTATCAAATTATACACTGTGCAAAGGCATCCATTTCACCAACAGATGGACTTAATGTGCATGAAAATACATGCCTTTTAAAGAAACTAAATTAGTAGTTCCACTTCTTTCCCCTTTTATTAAAGACAGAGTCCTAGGAGAGCTCTCTGCTATAAAGTCAGACTTTACAGACATCAGCAAAATGAGATTTATTTGGATGGAAATCCGACGGAACATCAGACGCGTTCTTCACAACACTGAACCTGCAGATTTCACGTAGAGATTCGGAAGAGTCTGGCCCCCATAAAAACAGAAGAGGGAGAGAAAATGTTTGAAAACTTTTAAGTCTGCAAGAGTCAGAGGTTCTCTTGAAAGAATGGGGTAAGGACTCCCTTTGATCCTGGGCAAGATGGCATGAAGATGTGGAAGCTGAATGCCGCTGGCGGTGTAGTGCATGGAGCACTGGAATGGAGTCCAGGGACCTAGGTTCTCATCCTGACTTTCTCCCTAACTCATTCTGCAGCCTCAGACAAGCTTCTTCTCCACTCAGACTGTCTGAGTTCCCATTTAGAATGTTGGGGCAGTAATCCTACTCTGTCCTCCCTACAAGATTATTCTTAGAGGAAGGAAAAAGGGAATATGGTGACGGAGAACCCCTTCCTTCCCAGGCTTTTATTTGTGTTTTTATTAATTATACAACAATAATGTGAATGCATTCTGACTGTGAAGTCTCAAATCAATACATTAGCAGAGCGCAAGTGCCAGTTTGCTCCCCTTTTCCCTCATGTGTATATGTCCTTGATTTTTTAACTGAAATCATATATATGTAGACATGTAATATAGACATTATGGTGCTTTCTTTGGTCTCATAAACAATTTGCTTGTTTTGCTGAATAAAATGTCCTATGACAGAATACACAAATCAGCCACATCAGCCATATTCTTTTGGATGGTTTCAACAGATGCCACGGTTTGGATGCACCATGGTCATTTTTTTTTTTTTTTTGAGTTTATTTATTTATTGAAAGGAAGAGAGAGAGGTAGAGAGAGAGGAGGAGAGAGAGAATCCCAAATATGCTCAACACTGTCAGCTCGGTACTGATGCGGGGCTTGATCTCACAAACTGTGAGATCATGACCTGAGCGAAACCAAGAGTCAGACGCTAAACCGTCAGAGCCACCCAGGCGCTCCTAGATGCACCATTCCCTATAAATGGGTGATATGGTGCTACCAGTGCCTCATTGCTACCAGTAAATGCAGTGTTTATGTCTTTGTACTCATGTGAAAGTATTTCCTTGGGGTTAAGTATCAAGAACTAAAACCGCCTGATCAAAGAGAATGCACCCTTCACATGTTTATAGATTCCACCAAATTGCCCTCAGAATAGTCCACTGATGTGCATTCCTGCAAGCAGGATTTAAGAGCACACTTTTCCCTCTCCCGCACTGACAACAGGTATTATTTGCCTTTTAATTTTTGCCCATCTGACGAGTGAAAAATGAACTCTTGCTGTCATTTTAATTAGTACTCGCAGATAACTAGTAAGGTAGAGCAACTTTACATATTTTACTGGCTATTTCTAAAGATGAGACCTTGGCTATATGTTAGAACAGCTACGTAAAGTGATGCTTGTAGTAGAAAGAATGGTCCCTCCTGTTACAACCAGCGGAGGGCCCTGGGAACGCAGAGGGGGCTGCTGCGGAGGCACTAGGGAGCAGCTGCTGGTCTCCGTGTCCATCCGAGTCGGATTAGGTGACAATGGCAGCATTTGAGTTTCTCGGGTGTCAGGGTAGGAGAGCACAGGGGTGAGGTACCCAACATCAAGGCTTCTGTCCTAAGCACATCTGTGAACGATCTCTCTGCATTGCTCCCACTTTATCCCCATTTCCGCTGGCCTAGTACAGGTCTTCAGGAGTCCCCAGCTGGGCCCTTGCCTCCTAAATCATCTCCAGCTTCATCCTCCAACCAAAACAGCACATGGCACTACTGTCAGATTTATTTCTCCATGAGCAGCTCAGGTGACAGAACTGCCAGCTCAAGAGCTTTCCAGGCCTGTGTGATCTGGCTCAGCCATAGCTTCCCAGCCTTTTTGGTTTGGGCCCTTTAAACATCTTATGCTGCAAATCAGGTCACTCCTTTATTCTTTAAACCGTTTGTTGATGACCACCTACCAGGCGCCGGTATTGTGCTGGTCACTTGGGACACAGAGTCAAACAGGACAATGCCCCTGCTCTGCTGGGTCTGCTCTGGAACCCTTTTGGCGTTTCCTACTGATGCACCATGGGCACGGCATCCGAGAAGTCCTTTTGGAGACAACGTACTCGTGCAAAATCCTATCAGCTCCTGACTGTATCTTTTCCTAGATACTCTTGACACTAGCGTGCTGCCTTTCTTACTTGTCCTTCAGTCTGGAAGTTCCTCTGGGCTGGGAAGCTGTCATATTCATCTTTGCCATTCTCAAAGGGCCCACTATTAGGCCTGTCCACGATTATTTGCTGATTCCTACTGATACGGAGGCTGATGTGCCCACTGACCTGGCTGTGCAGATTTCTTCTTCTGAATTTATTTATTTTTTAAAATTTTTTTTACTGTTTTATTTAGTTTTGAGAAAGAGATAGAAACAGCATGAGCAGGGGAGGGTCAGAGAGAGAGGAAGACACAGAATCTGAAGACAGGCTCCAGGCTCTGAGCTGCCAGCACAGAGCCTGATGCAGGGCTCTAACCCACAAACTGTGAGATCATGACCTGAGCCAAAGTCGGACGCTTAACTGACTGAGCCACCCAGGCACCCCTTCTTCCTCTGAATTTAAACAAATGGGACCCGAGAGCAGTGACTAAGCAGTTTCAGAACCAGAGCTGTATCTAGAATCCCCTCTGGGAAGCTTTTAAGTCTCAATGTCCAGCTTGAGCCCCAGACCAACTGAGTCAGAACTGTGGGAAGTGAGAGGCAGACATTTCTACTTGGCCAAGTACCTCAGGTCCTTTTAACACGCAGCCTCCTTTGAAAACAGCTGTCTTCAAGGTTAGGTTTGTTCTCTAAACTGTGTGTTATCAGCCGGAGGGGAGTTTTGCACATTGGCTATAATACGTATAAAACGACTTTGCTTTAATATCTTTAGAAGGAAAACTTGGCAATTTTACAAAGAAGGATCAACTCATAAGAGCAAGAGTGGCTTTACTGCAGGCCAAAGTTCAAAAGCTGTATTTCAGAAATGAGGGCCTGACCTAAGGGAGAGCAATATTTGGCAGAACGAGGCTGTAAAAATTTACCAGCAAGCAAGTAAATAAAGGATCTAAGCCCTATGAAGCACATGGTGATAAAGAAACGTTAGCCCATTGCCTTTTACCAAAGACTAGCCCCCACACCAACACTGCTGTTAATCCAGCACTATCTGGAAAAGTCGGCCTGGGCGGGCTGTCCCTGATTAGGTTGTGCCAAACGCCATCAGCCGGCTGTTGAGCCAGAAGGTAGTTGGGGAAGGGAGGGGAGGAGGAAGAAGGAAGATTGCTCGTAGTAAAATCCTGCTCTGCCTCCCTCGAAGTGACTGGATTCATTTAGAAGGAGGAGGCAAACTTCCATGTGGAATCACCAAAATTATATTCTGTATTTGCATTACATTCCGAATTTGTACCCATGCTGAGCACATGAACACACTCTTCAGTCTCGCCAGAATGGTATAAATGCTGCACAAAGCAAACTCAACTTTTTAAATTCACTTCCTGACGTGTGCACATTCTCCCAACATTCTCTGTACCCTTGGCTCACTGACGGGTAAGGTGGACGAAAAGGAAAGCGAACTCAGTGGTTGGCTAAAACACATGGTAGCGCTGGCTGGTCATGCGAAGCAAGTTCTGGTTTTACTAAGAAGCATGGCCTCTTGGTACAGTTGCTGCCCTGGTCCTCGCAGCCCATTCAGCTGTACAAGGAACACATTTACCTTACAGTTGCTTTGAGCGTCACTGAACTCTACACGTTGGGGGGCCACTGGAATGTTGTATTTGTGATGCACGGCCGACACTATGTGAGAATGAGTGGCAAGGAATGTTGGACACACACAGCACTTGTAGCTCTCTGCTCACCTGCTCGATCCTGTGTTCCCTCAGGCTTTACTTACAAACACACGTTCAAAGATCAAAGTATTGAGAATTTCAAGATGGTGCCAACAGGGCATTAAACCCAGTGAGGAGCCTTTCTGAGTGCGGGGCTCCACACAACTGCACAGATGGCACTGGGAAGGTGGCCCCGGGTGCGGTGGAAGGAAATGCACTGTGATGAAGGACAGTGTGGGACAACCTTTCAGAGAGCATCACAGCAGTTGATGTGCTGTTCACATGTAACATACCTGTGATTCCACAGCTGGGCATGTGTCCGAATGTTACGATCATAATGTTTTCTAAAAAGCTTTATTTACAAAGCTGCTCACGACAGAATTAACACAGAGGAATTAACAAGTATATATAACCCAAGTACGTCACAGCAGCAAAAAAGAATGAATAATTAATGAGCATTTCCTTGGTGGAGAATTATGCAACCAGTAAGATTGTGGATTTCAATGCATGGGGAAAACGTGTCTGCTTAACTGTTAAATGGAAAAACAAACTGATATGATATGACATATGCTACATGCTCTGATGTCACTCCTTATATGTCTCCAAGTATCAATGTTACCCAAATACTTTAGTCTCTGGATGGTAGATCATGGGCACTTTCTTTATTCCACTTTCCATTCCTTCCAAACTTTATTTGATGAACATTTATTCCTTAATTATGCTTTGTTGCAACCTGATTTTTCTGGAAGTCTGCATGACTTGAGGGCTTATCAGGGTAATGATGTAAGAGCTGCCAGGCAATTTTGTGTGTTTTATACAGATCATGGTGTGACTTTTCCTCAAAAGAGCATGGTTCCTATTAAATCATTTGGCAAGGGAGACTGAGGAAGACGTTAAGAGTGTTCTTTGAGGAGGGAAGTTTGTTTGTTTTTGTTTTTTATTTGATTTGGGTCTGGATTTTCACTGATCGGTATTAGAGTAAATTGAAAGTGATTGATGATGAGGTGCCTGGGTGGCTCAGTCAGTTAAGCATGTGACTTTGGCTCAGGTCATGATCTCATGGTTCATGGGTTTGAGCCCCGTGTCAGGCTCTGTGCTGGCAGCTCAGAGCCTGGAGCCTGCTTTGGATTCTGTGTCTCCCTCTCTCTCTGCCCCACCCCTGCTCACACTGTCTCTGTCTCTCTCAAAAATAAATAAACATTAAAAAAATTAAAAATAAAGTGATTGATGATGACTGCTCTGAACTGAGAGAAGCCTGGCTGATACATGAAATTCATGGGATGGAGACTCAGAAGGATCTGGGTCTGTATCCAGTATCACCTCCTTACTAGCTGTGTGACTTCTGAGCCTCAGTTACTGTAGCTGCCGGATGGGGAGGTGCCCCTCTATCAGAGTGCTACTTGGAGGATGCTGTTAGGACATTGAACTATTAGGACATTGAACTAGATGCTGTGTGCCCAAGAGCTGTCCTGGGGCTGTCACTCTATGAAGTGTTGGTCGTTGGCTGCACCCTGAAGCCCCATATCACATATTCCTCTAGGGGGTTAGCCAGCCAAGGTTTGGCAATTGGAATGGCAAATTAGCTTCCAAATATATTGTTTCCAGTAAAATTATCTTTTCAAAAGAGTTTATGGTCTTTCATGTCTCAAAACCACAGAGTTATTGTTCATATTTATAGCTTCCCAAGAAGTGTTTTTTTTGTTTGTGTGCTTGTTTTTTAAAGTATTCCAAGAAAAATAAAAGAAGTTTCTGTCATGGTAAAAAAAAAAAAGTATCTTCTCCTTTGAATCCTACAAGTGGTCAAACCTAATGACTAGAAAAAGACAAGCACATCTAGGAAGCTTTTACTAAACATTGTAATCAGAGTAAGTCATGATTCTGTTTGTCGTATATTCATTCATTCATTCATTTGTTCACACAGTCAGTGTGAGTGCCTGGGACTAGGTACTGGGGACAGAAAAATGAATATGGTGGGATTCCTCTGCCCACCGTCTCCTGCACCTTTGTTTTTTGGGAGGCAGGTGTTAAACCAACAATTACACTACTCTGTATACCAAGAATGTGGGAGCCGTGGTGGAGGGTGTCGAGGATGGCTTCTCTGAGGACAGAACTTCACTCTCCCACAGCCCTTTAGCTCTGGCACCTCCACCATCACCACCACCACCACGATGTAGTGAGGATCGCTGCTGGCCCCACTCTGGCCATGCACGATTGGCCAGACAGGCAATCCAAAGATGCTCCTTTTACCATTGTCAGCCCTAGGGCCCAGGCTTGGTCAAGAGGCAAAATGAAACCGAATTTTCCAGATTACAACTGCCTATGTGCCCATTGTAACTGAGAACAGCCTTTGCAGATGTGCTAATGGGTTCGCCAGGCTACAAAATAAGCCCCTTGCTTGTGGGTGAGCATCTCTAAGAGACCAAACTGGATGAGAGGAACACCTTTTTTCTCCCCTCCTGAATCAGAATCACTTGTACAGTGGATCTTGCACACAACTTAATATTTCTCAGAATCACTGATGCAGGAGAAAGAACATTAGAGCACGAAGTCAATAGTCATGGTTCTATGGCATGGGCAAGTGATTGTACCTCTATGAGCTTTAGTTTTTGCATCTGCAATTTGGTGTATGAGAATACTTCCCTTGCAGGGTGGTGGTGAGGTTGGACAGAGTAACATGGTGGCCTTACCTTGTAATGATAAAGTGCCTTACCATGTTTAGTCTTCATTATTCCTTTGCAAGACAGCGAATTCTCTTCAAAGAGCTCTTAAATGAATGAAAGTCCTTTTATAAATTCATCGGGGGTGTATGGAATAATATTCATACCTTCTGGTCCAAGCTCTAACTTTGGAGGTGCTGTCAACATAATCAGTTTGCACTGAATAAAATGTGTTTTGGAACTACAATGACAAAGAATACCTTAAATTTCTTTGTGAGTGTAGTCTCGGAAGAGACGTGTAAACAAATGATTTCAATGCAACTTGAAAATAATGATGCTAGTCATAATAGAAATATTAAAATTAATAATAATGATTATAATTAACATTTTTGGAGCATTACCATGCACTATGAGCTTCGCTAAGTGTTTGCTTTCTCATTCAAGACTCATTATAATCCCATAAGATGGGTAATCTCGCTTGAATTTTATGGATGATGAAACTGTAGCCCCGAGAGGTGAAATGACCTGCCCAAGGGCATACAGTGAAAAGTAGGGAAGTTGAGATTCAAATCCAAAGCTGTCTGATTCTAAAGTTCTCCTTTTCTATTAGTCTATAGAGTCTCCAAGAAACTAATGGTTTGAGTTCACAAATTGTTAGATGTAACTCAGTCTGAAGTCCTTCGTCTGAAAGATGCATTAAAGTAGTAACTTTCAAAGTCTTTAAATTTTTTTTCAACATTTATTCATTTTTGAGAGACAGAGACAGAGTGTGAGTGGGGGAGGGGGAGAGAGGGAGAGAGGCACAGAATCCGAAGCAGGCTCCAGGCTCTGAGCTGTTAGCACAGAGCCTGATGTGGGGCTCAAACTCACGGAGTGCGAGATCATGACCTTAGCTGAAGTTAGATGCTCAACCGACTGAGCTACCCAGGCACCCAAAGCAGTAATTTTCAAACTCTTTGACGGCAACCACAGGGGCAAACTGATCTAACATCATGACTCAATGCATATACACACACATGCAACATAACCGTATATGTTTGTATGTGTGCGTATGTATGTGTATGCATCATTATGGAACAACTCACCTTTACTCTAATGAGCTCTTTCCCTTCCTTCCTTCCTTCCTTCCTTCCTTCCTTCCTTCCTTCCTTCCTTCCTCCTTTCTTCTCTTTTTTTCGTTCTTTTTTAAAATGTTTATGGTAACCTTGTTGATTTGATTACTTGCTAATGGGTCTGAACTGTGGTTTGAAAACCCCACCCTAAGGGGCAGGAGAGTGAGAACAGCTTCTCTTCTATAATATGAAAACTATGGGCAGGAGAGGGAAAACAATCTGAGAAAGATCTCATTGGTAAGCAGCAAGAAAAGTGGTTTACACTAAGGCCACTCCACTACTAGGCTGGATTTTTTTTTTTTCTGTTACTAGTTCACCATTCTAAATGTTCTATAAACAGAGCAATCATTTTGAATCCAGAAGCCCTAGATTTAAATCTGAACTCCGCCTCGTCTAGCTATGTGACTTGAGATGTGACTTCATCTCTCTAAGGGGCAACCCCCTCTCCGGAAAAGGAAAGTAATAATAGCCACCTATTGTGCAGATGAACTGGTATTAAGGGCCAGTATCTAGTGAGCATTAAGTGCTCAATTAAGGTGAAGTACCCAGGTAACTGGGGGAGACCTATGACGGGGGTGATGAAGGCTGGGAGTCACTGTAAGGTGGGTGTTAATGTAACCTCATGTGTCTCCAGGATTGAGTGCAACCTGAGGGTTTTAGATGCAGAGATAGCATTTGTATATGTTTGTGTGGCATAGTGGAGAAAATGGCTTTGGAGTCAAACGGACATGGCTACAAATCCCAGTTCTAGAACCTTCTACTCTCAGTGAGACTCAGTTTCCATATCTGCAAACTAGGATATTAAAACCTCCTTCAAAGGGGTATTGTGGAGATTCATTAAGATATTTTTTCCCATATTTTCTTCTTCCCCCTGACCCAACTTAGAAATTTTATGTATCTTTGGATTTTATTTTACCTTTTTATTATGAAAATTGTCAAATATACACAAAAGTAAAAAGGCACGGTAAAATGAATCCCCGTGTACCCATTACCAAATTCCTAGCTTTCAGATGACACTGCAGTCCAGGCCAGCTTGGCAGCAGCTTCTCAGGAGGCCTTAGGTCGGTGGCTGAGCCACATCCACAATCCTGGCCCGCGGAGACTGACCCAGAATAACTACTTGTTGTGTACGGTTGATTTGTTATTCAGCAACAGAAACTACCATAAGAATCAAAGAGAACGATGTACGTTAAAGCATCTAGCTCAGTGCTTAACACATGGTAAGTGCTCACTAAATAGTAGTGATACATGGAGCAGCCACTGAACCTTGACACTGGATAAATACTACAGCTGAGGAGCACGCATCTGGTATAGGAGGCTGAGGGAGGCAGATCCTGATTCTGCCGCCAGGAGAGAGTTCATGGAAGAAATTGGGGTTTGGGTTATATGGGATGGATAGCAATAGGAGACAGAGTTGCAGTGTCAGTGTGCTTTGCAGGGGACACAGCACAAACAAGGGCAAGTGGGGTGAGCGTGCCGTTTATTGGAGGAGCAGTAAGTAAGCTTTGCAGTGTGGAAGTTTACATGGCAAAAGATGAAATTGAAGCCAGACCACAAAGGACCTTGACTCACTAAAATATACTTTATATATGCATCCTTCGCTTTTCAAAAGTTTGCATAACACCACTTTGCGTTTCCAAAAGAATTACCCACGTTAGGACCTGCTTTCATTAGAAAAACGGAAGAGGAGTTTTACATTTGTTTTGCAGGGAGCCTATATATAGTGCTCATCCCAGCAGCAAGAGCCGCCCCACCCACCGAGCGCCTTCCCTGGGAAGTACACTCAGTGTCTCAGCATCAAGCCTCCAGAGCTCTGAGCTGCATCTGTGAGCATCTGTGCTTTATCTCGAGTTATTCTGTTCACTGGTAGCAAGATGTGTCTTAAAGTACCAGAAAAGCCTAAGAGGGGCTATTTTTGGGGTGTCTGAGAACGCTAAAAAATTTTCCTTCTAAATCAATGGCAATCGCTTCTTTGCTTTACCTCATTTTGGCTTAGGAAAGCTTTCATAGGAATGCTCTACTTTTGCGGGATGGGGGGAACCTATATGAGACTCGCATTTCATTTTAGGACGCTTACTAGAATCATGTACTCTGAGAAGTAGAAACGATCATAAAGATTAGGTAATTCTTTGCCCACGTCCAGTCTTTTTCTACCAGTCTTCAAGGAAAGGTTAATTTCGATATTTACTGAGATGCTTACCTAAGTCCATTTTCACTTACCTAATTGTTAAATAGACAAGGTAGGCAACGGAAGAGATTTGATTAGGCCTAAGTCATCTCACACGGGAGTACAAACCACCCGCATTGGCTGGCATTGCTTTTCTTATATAATAAAATCATGCTCCTCTTGAACAGCTGGCATTTCCTTTAATCTGGCAGACACTATGAATCATACATCCTTGATAAGCGTTTCCCACTTTGCTTTTAGCCTTTGGAAAACTCAGAACGTAATTTGTATCCTGACTTCCTGTGATGCAGTGCTGGGAATCAGTCTTCCTCTGTCTTCTTTCAACTTTGCTAGCTATTTTGCTACTCTCATGATTTCTTTGACAATTTCCTTTGTATTATCTTGTAGGTTCTTTTAAGTCACTTCAGGTTATTTTGGGGGAGGACAGGAAATGGGCGGAGCTAACATAACTGTATATAAAGGGTCATATTAATTCTGTGGAAGTAAAAACAGGGAAAATGCAGAATGAATCTCTGTGTCCCTCAGTAATTCAGCAAATATTTGAGTACTTTCTTAGAAAATACAAGGAGGGCTAAGAAGTTTTAGAAGAAGATGGCAGGCTACTTTTAGGACAGGCAAATTGGGGGTCCTTCTGGACATAAAGGTGTTCAACACTGACTTGGTTATTTAAGTATGAAGCTCAAGAGCAAGGTGGATTCTGGAGAGAAAGATTTGGAAGTCATCCACCCGGTTGGTGAAGCAATGAGAGAGATGGATGGTTCATCAAAAGTGGTGGTCTAGCCTCCTATGAAAGCACAAGGAAGAGAAAAGATATATGGCCCTTTAAAAATGTAGAAATTATCCCATGACTGATGGCAGACATATGCACACCCCCCATTCACCCTTGCAGCTCACCAGTGAATTACATAACACCATATTGACTCCTAACATGAAATCATATTCATGGATGTGAAATGTCAATTCATACTTAGCACTAGGAAATGCTTTCCTTGATAGACACTTTTTAAGGACTTACTTTCTTTTCCTATTGAGTTTCTAAATAACTTATTTTCCCTTGGTTTAAAAACAAAAGTACAATATATTTGAACAAGGGATATTTTGCTATAAAAATATGCTTGGTGTTGATGGGAAAATTTTGATTGCTCTAGGGTTGATTTTTTTTCTGTGTTTGGCACATGCAAAATGAAGCAAATTCGTATTATGAAATATTATGTTTTCTTTTTTTTATTTTAATGAAATGCTTTAAAATTTAAGATCAGAGCTGGCTTACCATTATTTCCCAAGTAAAACACCATCAAGTACAAATATTACAAAGGATCTGAGTCTTCTTGTTAAGTAGTTTACACATTTACATGAAAAAAGGATTTTTAAAAAGTTCCTACACTCCTCCACAAAGTGCTGGTTAATTAACCAATCATAAATAAAAGATGAAAGTATGTGAACCTCAAATCCTTGTGTTCTGGAAAAAATAGAGTCACAGCATAATTAAAATAAATTTCAACTAATGAGAACCAGAAACAATGACCAATGGAAATACTGAAAACATCTGGTTCTAACAGGTCAAAACTTCACAGAAAATGAATAATGGATTATTCCAGCTTTGCTACCGTGGCTGCTTATGGCCTTTGCACTGGTTGAATGACCGTTGGTGGGAGCAATGTATTCTTTCAACTTCATTGTCTGAAAAGTTTTTTTAACGTGCCTTTTTACCTGGCTTCCATCTCTCTGCAGATTCGTGGGAATTTCCTGCACTCCTGCTGCATTCCACCATCTTGAAATGGCCTGTTCCTTATTGAGCCAGGCATAGACACTCCACCCACCAACTGCTATTGCAGAGCAGATGACTGAGGTCAGAGTGTCTACATGACTTGATTGACCTGGAGGTAGGAATGGATCCATTTCATCTTACATGCTGTTTGTGGAGGTGTCTATGGCTAGCAAACCCCATTGCTCTGTTCAAGGCATCACGGTCGATATATTTTTCTAGGCTTCTTCTATTAGTTTGGGCCCTGGGGCTGAATTCTTGCTGAAGGAATTGGGTAGAAATGTCCATGAATGCCTTTCATGCTGTGATGTGCACACATATCACTCGGAGATCTTGTTAATATGCGGTCAGATTCAGTAGGTTTGGGGTGGGGACCCATGGTTCTGCATGCCGGTGAACTCTCAGGTGAGGCCAGTGCTGCTGCTTTCATAGACAATACTTTAAGTATTAGGAATAGACACTAATTCCAGCCTGGCCACAAAGGGTTCTATGAACACTTCCACGGTCTTATAACCGTATCTGCACAGCTGGAAGCAAAGCACTCAAGATGCAGAGATTCATAAGGGGAGGAAGGAGACGGGATTACTGTATCATTGACTGGAGGAGTTCTGCTCTGTGCAGCTGCCTGACCCTGAGGGACTGTGGGTAGAGTTGAGAGGTCACCTGTCACTCTGTTATGTCGTCAGTGTCAGAGCTTACTTGTTATCACAACAGGGCTTATCCCTCTTATCAACTGTCTTTTCTGACTCTTTTCTTGGCTTAGGATTTTGAATTAACTTAGTAAACTTGCCAAATACCCACTGTGTGTCAGGTGTACCTCTAGGTGCTGGAGAATGCATTGGTGAAGGAGGCAGAGTTCTTTCTCTAAGGGCTGGGAGGGGAGATAAGAAATGGGGTTGGGTAAGGAGTCAACAAAGTGTCAGCGCCTAAGAAGTTTGCTGCCTCAGCTTGGAAGAGGGGATGGAAGTCCCAGCTGTGGATATCAGGAAAGGATTTCTGGAAGTGATTGTATTGACATCAGCCTTAAAGATGGATAAGGTTTGAACGTGTAACGATTAGGCTAGGGAAGAGCATATCAGGGAAGCTAAAAGGATGGAATAGCAGGAAAGTGCACAGGGAAGTGTGAGACCTGCCTTTGGGACCAAGTGTAGGATGGGGGGTTGTATAAAGGAACGTATGGTTGGAGTGAAGGTCAGGGTTAGATCATGGAACACTTTGAATGGCAGTGTGAAGAGCTTGGATTTCATCCTGCGGATGCTGGGGAACTCTTGGTGGGTTAAGCAGGAGAGCTCTCTCACTGGGCACAATGAGTGGGGAGCAGAGACAGAAGGTCCTGGAACCACGCTTTCCCCTCTCCTGCTGCAATAGTTCAGGTATGAGATGCTGAGCACAAAGATTAAAAAGATGGGGAAGTCTCCTGCAAACACGGGGAAATCTGCAAACACTGCAAGGAAAAGAGGGTCACATCTTCCCCACCCCTATCCCCTCTTCAGAAATGAGGAAGCCCAGGCTCTGAAAGGTGTGTCTTGCTTGAGACATGAAGCCAGGAATCAGGTCTCAGACCTCCAGCTTCTTACTCCAAGGTCCACTTTGGTACAGTGTTACTGCAGTGACATAGGCATCCCCTAGGGCTGTCCTTGGTGAGCCTGCATTGAACTAAGTACAGCACAATTTATACCTTACAACTTGGCCACTATGGCACATTTTAATTTAAATACTTTTAGGGGCACCTGGGTGGCTCAGTAGGATAAGTGTCTGACTTTGGCTCAGGTCATGATCTTGCGGTCTGTGATTTCCAGCCCCGTGTTGGGCTCTGTGCTGACAGCCCAGAGCCTGGAGCCTGCTTCAGATTCTGTGTCTCCCTCTCTCTCTGCCCCTCCCCTGCTCACACTCTGTCTATCTCTCTCTCTCAAAAAGAAATAAGCATTAAAAAAAATGAATAAGTAAATAGTTTTAAATCACCTCAATTGGGAAATTCATCAGAACTGTATTTCACTATGACCTGCCAACAGCAAGTTTAAGACTCCCTTTAAAAAACTACACTTCATTCCAAAGGGACTTCAACCAAACTTGCTGCTACCAGACCTAGGGGAGGACTTAGGAAAGATATTATCTATCCCTGCAAGGACTCTCTCTGTCCCCTGGCTGGACAGATAAGAGCGGTGAGGAGTCCGCTTCCACCCTTCTTTCCTGTCCTCATCTTTCCCAGATCCCAGGTAGGGGCCTGTAGCAGAGGGGCCCTATAAACCAGTAAAGGAGTTCAGATCATGCACTCTTGCTCAGGGATGCCTGTAGAAAGATGCTCTTTCTGCAGGACCTCAGGATTGTACTGTCTAGGGGTGGCTAATGGGAAGGCTTCTTGTATCTATTGTCACACAGGAATTTGTCTGAATCCTATAGCTGCTGCTTCTTTGCCATCTGATCTAGAACAAATAATTTACTATCCCAGCACTGAAGTATCTATGGTTTAAAGTGGGGATGGCATTTTTTTCTGCCAGAATTATATGAGGGTTCTGTGAGATCCCAGTGAAGTTCTGAGCATGGTGTACTGTCTACCACACCACAGATCCAATCAGTCTACGCTGCTATCCCAGCCCTGGGGGCTACTAACAGTAAAGTTACTTGCTCTGACAAACAAATCTAAAAGCTTCAGTAGCTTCAGAATAATAAAGCTTTATTCCTCACTCACCAAGCTGTCTATGTGGGTGTCCCTGGTCAGCAGGAAGCCTTCCACGTGGTGAGTCAGAGACACAAACTCCTTCCACCTGTGACTTCTTTCTCTCTGGGATGAAAGAAGAGAGGATGGAGGAGGCATGCCTTGGCCCAGGAGGGAGACACATCTCTTCCGCTCATTGGTGAGAAGTAGCCGCATGGCCCCGACAAGAAGCCAGGGGTATGTGGAAGTGGGATCACTAACATGGCAGCCACGTCCTGAGGAAGTTCCACGCTATGGAAAGGCAGCAGGAATCTCTGGGGAACAGTGAAATTAGTTGTCGCTACCTCAGGAGTGGACTACTGAGGCAGGATTGGGCCATGGACCTGGAGGCTGGGTTTATAGAGTTGGAAACAATGTGTCAGATTCACATTTCTTTCCTCTTAGTGTCTTGTAGAGCTCATTCTGGCAGATCCTGCCCCATTTGGAACCTGGCTGTGAGCAAGAAAACATCTGTGGTTGGAAAGCGGGGGCAGTGATTCAGGCCTGTTTGGGACTCGGAGAGGATGTCCTTCAACCCTTTGCTCGGCAAACAACTCCCTCCCACAAGGATGTGAGAGGTCATCTGTCTGTCTACTTTGACACTTTCACCCAGTGACCTTCAGGGCTTCAGACACCTTCCCGGTAAGCTGGGGTGCACTCAGCACAGACTGTCCTTGGATTTGACCATAACTGACTCACTGAAGGTCCGAGTGAGAGGAGAAGGCAAAAGCAGACAAACAGGCACTGAGGACTTTGCCATCCCAGACCTGTGTCGTGTAAACAAGCTGTCTGCTTCACAGCCAAGGAATGAGCCCGGACGTGGGTCGGAATTGGAGCCTTGACAGCTAATACCCACAGCCTTTGACTGTGGAGTACTGTGTTCAAATGGGGCACATTGCCCACAACCAGGGCACAGGGGAGAGGCAGGATGGTGGGGAAAGAATGCGGCTTTGGAATCAGACACAACTGCTCCCTGCCGCTTATTCAGCTTTGTGACCTCAGATAAAAGTTGCCTATTCTTTCTAAGGCTCAGTTTCCCTGTCTGTGAAATTAACATAACACTATGGACCTCAAATGCTTTAGGACAGGGCTAACACACATATACAAGTAATATTCCCCCCCCGCCCCCCCGTGTTCCCTATACATGGAAGAGAGAAACCTGTTATCTCTTCAAATGAACTAATTAAATGGTAGTCAGTAGCTGCCATTTCTTGAGCTCCTTTTCCTGAGGCACTTTGTTCTTGCAACACCGTGAGATAGATGGTATTTAATTCCCATTTTATAGATCTGGGCACTGATAGCAGAGATAGTGACTTTGCTCTTTCTACTGCCCTGTCACTGAAGAGAGAAAGAAATAACAAAGCAAAAAGAATCAAACAAAAGAACATATGGCAGGGAGGGGTAAATGTCAAGTCTGGAAGTCTGGAAAGTACAGTCCTTAACCCCAGTCTAGCCTTGGATATTAGAATTTTCATTATGATTTACTTTCCCCCCTGTATTATTCATTTGTATGTTCATTCATCAATGCACCTATTACTAATTAGTTAGCAAACATTTACTATGAACTTCTTAGGTCCCAGAGCCTTGCTAGTTTCACAGT